>NC_050177.1:11471340-11696340 GCF_008315115.2 Sander lucioperca
TGGCCTTCAGGGCCACACTTCCAGGTAGTAATGTCATGAAATGGTTTGGGCCTGCACAGCAGAAACTCAGTGTTGTGGGCTTCACTGTTATACAAGTTATCATATGTATCCTCTGGTTAACAATTTCTCCTCCTTTTCCATTTAAGAATCTTAAGATATTCAAGGACAAAATCATCTTAGAGTGTGCTCTGGGCTCAGCTGTTGGTTTTTGGGCTGTACTTGGGTACATAGGACTTCTGGCCATGTTATGTTTCATTCTTGCTTTTCTGGCCCGGAAACTGCCTGATAATTTTAATGAAGCCAAATTCATCACCTTTAGCATGCTGATATTCTGCGCAGTATGGATCACTTTTATCCCAGCGTATGTCAGCTCTCCTGGGAAGTTCAGTGTTGCTGTAGAGATATTTGCTATTCTGGCCTCCAGTTTTGGACTGCTCTTTTGTATTTTCATTCCAAAATGTTATATTATCTTACTGAAACCAGAGAAGAATACAAAAAAGAATATAATGGGGAAGGGGGTACCAAAATAATTATGAAACCCTAAAATAATATGGCGGCAAAGGCTTTTTATGCCATTATAATCATTTGTTAAGCAGACTGTCAAGTAGACATCTATCTTAATTAAAAATGCCTGATGCATCACCGATCTCCACTCCCCACCATTGAGGCTGTCAAGCACAAGCAATGTCTGCAGGTGGCACACAGTTTTTAAAGGGGTGATAGAATGATTATATAGGGTATTTTACACTGTTCCTTAAGGTCTCCTAATAGGGTATGTAACATTGGTTGGGCTGAAAATTGCCCGAATGCTATTTTATTAGGCCCTTAACTACCCTGTGAATATATATATATATATATATATATATATATATATATATATATATATATATATATATATATATTTGAAGAGCCCAGAGAGCTTTTCTTCCAAATATGGTATGCTCATGAATATTTAGATGAGCTGCGCGCTGATTGGTTTGAGCGAACCCCATAGAAACACATTGGAGACAAGACAGCAGGTCTCATATTTCAGACACTGCAAAGTTATACATTGTTTGTCGGGCTATTTCGTTATTAAATTCACTTCTGAGACTTTTTTAAGCGAGAAATCAACTATATAAAGCTCAAATATGGGCCGTTTTATGAAAATTGATGGCTAATTGCAAATTTGGTAAGACGTGTCGGACTTTAGCTAGGAGCTCCACACAGTCTGACGAGAAAGCGGCAACCTCCATACCCAGTGAAAGTCACCGTTTCCCTGGGTACTGGACTACTGGAATACTCGGGGCTCCGTGGAGCTCCATGGAGCTTCGCGGAGCTGGCTGGCTGCCAGCTGCCGGCATAACTAGAGTAGCTATATTTACAGTTTGAATTTCATCACGGCACTTATATAACATCTAACCCAAGGTCTTATAAAGCTAACACTAGTGTCCGATTTCAATTTAATGCATTTTTGTTAACATTAGCTAGGGGTTTCGTTAGCTGCTACTGTCCCTTCAATCCTTTGTGTACACATCGCAGCTAGTTAGCTTAATTTTTGGCGTAATTAGAGTATATTTACAGTTTGAGTTTCATCACGCCACTTATATAACATTTACCCCAAGGTCTTATAAAGCTAACAATGGTGTCCGATTTCAATTTAATGCATTTTTGTGAACATTAGGGTTTTCGTTAGCTGCGACTGTCCCTTCAATCCTATGTGTACAGATCGCAGCTAGTTAGCTTAATTTTCGGCGTAATTAGAGTATATTTACAGTTTGAATTTCGTCACGCCACTTATATAACATCTACCCCAAGGTCTTTTAAAGCTAACAATGGTGTCCGATTTCAATTGAATGCATTTTTGGGAATTTCAGAGGAATTCTAAGAGGAGGCTAGCTTGCTCTCATTGATAGAGCTCCATCCAGCCACAGGCTCTATCAATGAGACTCGCGGACAAGAGGCGTTTATTTCCCCGATTGTTTGTAAATAACTCAACACATTATAATTACACACATTATAAGATTAACTGGAACCTGTGGTAAGAGATTGCTGGCGTAACAAGCTTGCTGACTGCGCTCTCACTCTCACACACACATGCCATTTAGCAGGAAGAGGGGAGCTGCAGGCCCTAGAGCTCTGTCAGGGCAGCGGCGTTTGGTAGTCCATTAACCCAAAAAACGGTGACTTTTCATGAGTATGGAGTGCCGTGGGCTGCCAGCGGATGGAGCTCCATCTACCTCACAGCAGGCCGGGGTCTGTGAAGGAAGGCAGGCCGGACGGCGAGGCAGCAACACAGGCAGCACCGGCCGCTGAACTCCGACACACAGTCGGACAAAATTTGCAATTAGACATCAATTTTCGTAAAACGGCCCATATTTGACCTCTACATAGTTGATTTCTCGCATAAAAAAGTCTCAGAAGTGAATTTAGTGGTAAAATAGCAGATGAACAATGTATACAATTTCTGAGATCTGCGCGACCTATTCAGAAGACTACGCTGACCTCAGGTCAGTGGTGTAGCCTATGTAAATGTTTGGGCGTGACAAAGATAGAGACTAGAGCCAAATGAGGAGGATGCTCGCTGAGATTTGCCCGTTTTCAGAGGCAGTTTCAAATTGTGAGATTTGCAGAGGAAAGAGGTGTCAATGGGATTTTGAGGTTCTATATATGTCCTAGTTACCCACTAAACTGTCATTATTCAACTATGACAAGGTAAAATCGGTTTTGCATTCAATCACCCCTTTAATAAAAAAAAACCCTGTAATGCGGAAGCTAATGTAAAGCTCATGTAATGGGCTCATAAAATGATCAACCTTTTCAAGGTTTATATTTTTGTCACTGTATAGGCCTACTGTCTGGATCCCAAGGTCAGGAACCTACATGTTAAATGCTTGTACTTAAATAATACATTTTTTTCCATTTGTACAATATGTACAGTATCAACAAAACGGAAATACAATTAAAATATTGCATGAAATATGCATTCTTTTTTTCTTGCTTTTCACAGCCATAAAAAAAATGAATTCAATAGTAGTTTTATATTACAGTACATAACAAAATTGTTGTGTAGTACACATTTCAAAATGTATTTGTCAATGTTAGCATATGATTCAATGTATCAGAGTTCATGAATTCTTAATTAAAGATAAACACAATAAAATTCTTTAGGCATAGTCTGTGACTCTATGTATCTAGAACCCTACAATTCATTTAAGATAAAGATGAACAGATTTTAACAACACAGACTAATTCAGAGAATCTCAGTGAGCTATAGAAATTTCTATACTTTGTTGGCTGATGCTCAGTCCTTTTCCAGTTTTCACAATTACAATATATTACAGTTTTTTTCAACTGCTTACACACAAAATCTTTTCATGTCACACAATTTTTGCGATTTTTGCAAAATTACACAGCAAATCTCCAAAACCATAAGCTATTTCTCAGCCTTTTTTTCAATTGCATAAAACACTTTTTTCAAAACACAACACACAATTCTCTACCTAAGACACAAAAATCTAACAGGAAGTGACTTGCTTTCCTTTTCTAAACACAACCAATCAAAATGCTACACTTATTTACCAGGGCACACACACACTCCTCACATGTGCAAACACATTATGTCATAACTGAACACTAACCAATCACTGCTTTAGTATAGGCCTATACAGAGGTCAAAGGTCAGATTACCTGTTTTGACAATTACAACATTACATTGTTTTTTACAGTGCACTTTTCAACCACTTTCAGCAGATTACTTTCACTCTACAACATTGTAAATGTAGATATAGGCCTATGAAAGACAAGAGAGGTGTAGATTTACACATTAACAGTGTGTACATGGTATATCCAAAGATTTACTATTATGAAAAAAGTGTTTGCCGTTTGATGCAAATGCTTCATTTTGAGATGTGTTTATGGTATTTTGAATGCAGTGTTTCATTTTGAAGGATATGTGAGGCATTTTGCATTTTGGGTGTGCAGTTTTGGGAATTGTGTGTAGAGTTTTGAAAAAAGGAGACATAGTTTTGAAAACGTTTGTAAGCAGTTGGAAAAAAATGTAAATGTCTAACAAGTGGCACTGATGAACCCCTAAATGTAAGCATGCTAACATGCAAAAGTAACAGCAACATGTTTGTGTTTTATGTTTTTTGCATTTTTGTTAAAGCAGTAAGTGTAAGCATGGTACAGTAATACAAACTCAAAAGTACATGAGGTATACTCCCGAGGCTCATTAAAATACAGCTTAAACTGCTGTAATTTTAAGGCCGACAATTGACATTTGAAACAATGCAATTGCAAACACAGACACAAACAGTGATCAGACATCTTAATTTTACTAATGCGAGCTGATTTGTTTCCCCGAATATATCTGTACTGGCCAGTGAGATTTAACCGTGTAAATGATAAAATCTGTAAATGTGAAAACAATATATTACTACTATGTGTGTATGGTAATATGTGTTTTACACAATCATCCACCGCATCCATACAGTAAAATAAAGGTACCTGATTTTTGCACGTGTACATTTATTTTTCTTATTATTATTTTGACTCTACATGTCACATTCTCCATTCTTATGGATCAAAATAAACATTTCAACACGCCTGATTTACCATGTGACATTTAATTTGGTGTTATTGTTATTTTTCAGTCAAAGATATGTTTAATAGTCAGCTGGTATACCTCTTAGGACCTCTTTAATTAAAAACAAATTGTTGTTAGATTCTTGTTAGTTTATGAAACACTTTAGACCTCTCCAGAGGTTGTGTCTTTTGGGGGCTGATTTAGTAGGAGCACATGTGGTGAAGTGCATGTGCATCATGCATACCGACCTAATCCTCAGGCTCTTCCCACTCTTCCCACTCTAACGAACTAAAAAACTCCCTCTAGAGTTCAAAGTGTCTCCAATGTGCCTCCACACCTGTCTTCTCAGCCCACACTGTAAACTTCCCATCAGGGCTGTTGCATCATGATCCCCTCAAGACTGTGCCCTGGAGCATTTGACCATGATGCTGCCTTTTAAACTTAACAAAATCAATAATGCATTAAAGAAAGAAAGACATTAAATAAAAGTTTCTATGCCTTTGTTTTTAAAATGTGGCAATGGAAATCAACTCTTCATGTGATGTGCTGAATGGTTGACAGAAAACAACCCATTAGATGTCAGATCAATTCCTAAAATAGATAATACAGTTTAGTTTTGATAATAACTTGCAAATATATGTTATGAAACATTTTACAATGTTTTAGTCAAGTGATCTGAACCAAGCGATCAAAGAAGGTGACTATTAGTAATAACATATCTTTTCTGGATCTACACAATTTTACTTCCATTCTGAAATAAAATATACTGTTTTTTGAAAGAAAGGATCCGACACTGTGGCCTTTCCTCTTCTCCCCTTGTTCCTTTTTTCCGTGTCTATCTATTCTATCTACATGACCAACTTGTTCTCACTTCCAACTAATCAAATATGACAGCTTGGTCAGTGGCCCTCAGGGTGGATGAAAACAAACACAGGACTTTCACCCAGGAGACCGCTTTCAGTGTCCTGTGTGAAACAAAAAGTTAACGTTGACTTATTTTAAAATAACGTAAAATAACGTACTTATTTTAATCCAAACCACAATTTATCTATCTATCTGCATGACATGGCCAAAGTTATGTTTACCCAAAACTTTACACTCCTGTATAACTGTTGAACATATCACTCCAACACCATGGGCACGTTATGTAGCTACAACACTCTTCTGTGAAGACTTGACTGCAGGGATTTCCTCCCATTCAGTCAGATTTATTAGAACGGTTGGTCACTGATGTTGGGCGATATGGCCTGGCTCTGTTTTACAACCAAACCAAAAGTTGAAACCAACGTTTTCTGAGGGGGTTGAGAACAGGACTATGTGCAGGCCACTCATATTCAACAATGCCAACCTCCCATTATCATAGACCTGGACCACATTGTCATGTTAAAAGAAGGAATGGCCTTCACCAAACTGATGCCACAAAGTTGGAAGTATATTATTGTCTAAAGGAAAGTGATTGCTACCAGGGGTACTAGCTACTAGTACATTGTAGGGTACTACTGCAGTTGCCACGGGGTTCATGGAAAGATTGTGGAGAACCTCAGCTAATTTGGAAAATATATATTAGTGCTGTCAGTTGAACGCGTTATTAACGGCGTTAACGCAAACCCATTTTAACGGCGTAAATTTTTTTATCGCGAGATTAACGTTCTTTTTGGCATAGCAAACTTTGTAGTTTTTTTCACATGCTGTTGCAACAACTACTAACGTTAGACCGGAAACAAAACAACAGGCACGCCGCACACACTTGTTTGGGTTTGCGAGCCGGCCAAAGAGTAGTAGGCTAACGTAATGTTTTGAGTGGATGGCGAGCGCGAGACGCCGAAATGGATGCCAATAAGATTCTGAATGGAAAGCTTACTTTTAAAAAGTTGCCAAATGGTTCCATTGACAAGACCAAAGCGATCTGTGTGTTTTGTCGTTGTGAACTGAGCTATCATCGCAGCACGTCCAGTCTGAAATACCACTTGATGGCCAAGCACACAGCTGATGCGAATTCTCCGCTCCCTCGTCAAAGCCAAGCCAATCCACTTTTCCATGTTGATAAGAGCATTAAAATGAGAAAAAATAATTGGACAAAAAGAAATCAAGGGACATTTAGAATAGAAAAAAATGTGTGATTAATTACGATTAATTGTGAGTTAACTATGACATTAATAATGACTAAATATTTTAATCGTTTGACAGAACTAATATATATATATATATATATATATATATATATATATATATATATATATATATATATATATATATATATATATATATATATATATATATATATATATTCTTCTTAGTCCATTTTTGGCCAGATTGTCCTGTCACGCAAGTGAGTACAAGGCAACAAGGTAAGGACCTAAATGCAGATAGTCCAAGGAGATATGAAGACTTCAGTGATTGTGTTACAAAATTAAAATACAAAAGTGTACTGGCATGGGTAGCTAGCTCAAACAGAAGGAACTGAAGAAGGTGAACAGGAATGGGGCAGGCAAGAGGTACACGCAGACAAGCAGGCAGGCACGAACAGTCAGATACAGTTTCAGGAACATGTACAGGTTCAGTTTCAGGTACATATGGCTGGAAAGCAAGGCACTGGCCAGAAAATATACTGGAGGGCTGATGAGGGAAAGTGGAGACAGGTGAGCAGATAGAAGTGAGAGTCAGGTGACTGGGACAGGCAGGATGGTCTGAGTGCATCTGGTGGATGGATGGAGAAGGGCAAAGCATGGGCAATTTTGCTACATTTTTTAAAGCTTAAATGACACATAGATGGATATCATCTGTAGATACCTTTAAAGTGTCATATTGTCTGTTTAAGGGGATGCATGTGAAAGGCAAACAGGATCTGACCAAGGACTGAACCTTGGGGAACACCACTAAACAGATAAGATCAGATTAGGAGGTTTAGTTGCCAACAGCAACTGACAAACTTCCATCAGAAAGATAAAAGGAGAACCACTGCAGGGCTGACCAAGAGATACAAGCCCACTGCCTAAGTATGTTAATTAGAATTTTATGGGCCACAGTGTCAAAAGCTGCACTGAGATCCAGCAGTACCAAAGCACTGTCCTGTATAACCATTGATCAAGATATCATTGGAGCATATGGCAATGGCTTTGAAAGGAAACTTGGAAATATGCCTGTAACATTGGTGGAGAGAAGGTTCGAGATTTGATTTTTAACCTGCCATGTTTGCAAAGGCCCAAAACCCTTTTGCTGTTTGGACACCTCCTCCCCCCCTACAGACATAAAACATCACTGTTCTAGCATTATTTCCCATGCTGCTTCAAAATGTACAAATACCAGAGCAAGTTTTGAATTTACATTACAGTACATGTGATGCCACCCAGTGGTTTAGCTCTAGACAGTATGCCATCCACACAGAGGTGGCCAGAGCAGGGTTGGGCACTCTTACAACTGTTGCTGGTGGCATCTTTCTCTCAGGCTGAGGAGCCGGTGTGCAGGCAGAGAGGGGATCCTGAGAACCCCCAGCTATTTAAGAATGGGGACATTATGTTGGGGGGAATCTTCTCTTTCCACACCAGCTGGAAAGACAGACAGGACACCTACAGGCACAAACCCCTGCCACTGGAATGCACAAGGTAAATTATACACTATGAATTTATTTAGATTTAAAATGTATAAAGAAGAAAGTCAAACTTTTAAAGTAACAAATATTCCTTTTTTTTTTTTCTTTTAATACGATCAAATACTTTAATTTACTATGTTATTGTTTCTATGTAATTGACACATTTCAACTATTATTTATTATTATAACTGTCTGCATCCAGTTTGAATTTCAGAGGTTGGCAGTTTGCCCAGGCTATGCTCTTTGCCATAGAGGGGATTAATAACAGCACAGAACTATTGCCTGGTATCTCTTTGGGATATAAGATCTATGATTCCTGTGCCTCAATTGCCAGAAGTGTGAGGGTTGCACTGGCCTTGGCTAATGGTAATGAGATATTGTCTGCACTCTCCGAGGCACCGTGTACTAGAACTGCCCAATTGCAGGCCATTATGGGAGAGACCTCTTCCTCTCCTTGCATGGCTATAGCTACTGTCATTGGACCCTTTCATATCCCAATGGTGGGTAAGATTGGAAAAAATGAAATTATATTTGTGAAAAAATATTATTATTATTATTATTATTCAATTCAGCTGGTCATAGCAAAAGGGGATTTAAAATAATTGTATTTGCTGTACAAATGTTTCATATTTTGCTATTCTATCTTAGAATCTCTTTCTTTCTTTTTTTCTTTTAGATCAGCCACTTTGCTACCTGTGCTTGTCTAAGTGATAAAACCAAGTACCCATCCTTTCTCAGGACAATACCCAGTGATTACTACCAGAGCAGAGCTCTGGCCCAGTTGGTGTGGCACTTTGGTTGGACTTGGGTTGGAGCTATTAGAACAAATGATGATTATGGCAACAATGGCATGGCTATATTCACTGAAACAGCCCAGCATCTGGGCATCTGTCTGGAGTACTCTGTATCTTTCTTTAGAACAGATCCACCAGACAAAATACAAAAGATCATTGACATTATCAAGGCATCCACTTCCAAGGTCATTGTCGCTTTCCTCTCCCATAAGGATATGGATGTGCTAATACACCACTTATCCGACCATAACCTGACTGGGTATCAGTGGGTAGGCAGTGAGAGTTGGATCTTTGATTTCCAAATTGCAGCCATGGATATTAATCACATTCTAGATGGTGCCATAGGCATGTCCATCCCCAAAGCACATGTCAGTGGTATGAGAGAGTTCATGTTGGATGTGAAGCCGCTCAATTCATCTAGTAATGAAATGTTTCCAGAGTTTTGGGAGACATTATTTAACTGTAAGTTCAAACAGTCAACGTCTTTAGTAGGGAATCAGAGAGAATGTACTGGCCATGAAGATCTGACTGGAGTGCAAAACAGCTTCACTGATATGTCGCTCATGCCTATCTTTAACAATGTCTATAAAGGAGTGTATGCTGTGGCCCACGCACTTCATAATATTCTCAGCTGTAACAAAACCTGTAACAACAAGGTGCAGCTAGATCCATTTACGGTGAGTTGAACACCAACATTTCATATAGATTTTAAAGTAAGTCACATTAACAAGGAAAATTGTTCAATTTCTGAAAGATAAATGATTGTCATCTGTTTATCATGCTATTGAGCCAATAGGCCTACATCTTTGTCAGATAATGATACATATGGATACATGTCTTCTTAGATTTTACAGCACATAAAAAAGCTTAAGTTCAAAACTAAGGAAGGAGATGAAGTTTACTTTAATGAGAATGGAGACCCAGCAGCAAAGTATGAAATTATAAACTGGCAGCCAACAGAACATGGCATTGTGGACTTTGTCACAGTTGGTCTTTATGATGCATCTTTACCTGCAGACAAACAGCTGAATCTGCAAAATAAGTCTTTCATTTGGGCACAGAACTCACAACAGGTAAATTACAATGTGATCACTGTAATTGTTAACAGTTTATGTCAATTGCTACATTTGTATTAGTTATTAGTTATCATTATTGTATCATAATGATTGGTTTTCATGCAATACATAAATAATAGAGGTTTGCAAAGACAACACCTTGTGAATACCTATATATTTTCTCATAGTTGTTTTGTTCATGCAGGTGCCTTTGTCAGTTTGCAGTGAGAAATGTCCTCCAGGAACTCGCAAGGTTCTCCAGAAAGGAAAGCCTGTTTGCTGCTATGACTGTATAAGATGTGCAGAGGGAGAAATGAGCAACATTACAGGTGTAGTAATATTGGTAAAAGGTCATAAAAAAGGTAATTCGGTCAGCTCACTCAAATTACATGAAAGGCCTACAGTATTTATTCAGTGGTATCTGAGCATGCAGATAGTTTTGGACTCAGCTTCTGAGGTTTTGACATCTCTCTCTCTGAAACTGCAATAATTGCATTGAGAGTGGATGAAAATGTGTTTGTGCAGCAGCCCTGAAAATTGATATTTGAATATCTATATTTATAATGGTTAGTTATTAAGAAGTAAAACAAAACAAACAAAAATAATAAGTAATACCTTACTGTATCTTGTAAAATCCAAATCATCTATAATGATACCATGCTGAACATGTAGAACTGTCATAAGGCTATTTATTATCTGGTAATTATGTAGTGTCTGTTTTGATGCATTGCAAACATTTAACATAGAGACAAAACAAAAGACAAATGTATTGAGCAACTCTAATAACTGCTTTAATATTATTTTTTATCAGATTCCATCACCTGTGTGCGATGCCACCCTGAGTTCTGGTCAAATGAGAGAAGAGATGCTTGTGTGAAGAAGGTGGCAGAGTTTCTATCATATGAAGAGATTATGGGAGCGCTGCTCACTGCAGCATCCTTATTTGGAACATGCATCACTGCTGTTGTGGCATTCATTTTCTTCAGATACAGGAAAACTCCTATTGTCAGGGCCAACAACTCTGAGCTGAGCTTCCTGCTGCTCTTCTCTTTGACTCTGTGTTTCCTGTGTTCTCTGACCTTCATAGGCCGGCCCTCTGAGTGGTCCTGCAAGCTGCGACACACAGCATTCGGCATCACCTTTGTCCTCTGTATCTCTTGTGTTCTGGGGAAAACTATAGTGGTGTTGATGGCCTTCAGGGCCACACTTCCAGGTAGTAATGTCATGAAATGGTTTGGGCCTACACAGCAGAAACTCAGTGTCGTGGGTTTCACTCTCATACAAGTTATCATATGTATCCTCTGGTTAACAATTTCTCCTCCTTTTCCATTTAAGAATTTTGATGAATCTAAGGACAAAATCATCTTAGAATGCGCTCTGGGCTCAGCTGTAGGTTTTTGGGCTGTACTTGGGTACATAGGACTTCTGGCCATGTTATGTTTCATTCTTGCTTTTCTGGCTCGAAAACTGCCTGATAACTTCAATGAAGCCAAATTTATCACCTTTAGCATGCTGATATTCTGCGCAGTATGGATCACTTTTATCCCAGCGTATGTCAGCTCTCCTGGGAAGTTCAGTGTTGCTGTGGAGATATTTGCTATTCTGGCCTCCAGTTTTGGACTGCTCTTTTGTATTTTTATTCCAAAATGTTATATTATCTTACTAAAACCAGAGAAGAATACAAAAAAGAATATAATGGGGAAAGGGATACCAAAATCATTCTGAAACCCTAAAATAATATGATGGCAAGGCTTTTTTTGCCATTATGATCAGGCTGTTAAGTATCTATCTTCATTTATTAAGAACTCCTTTTGTTGTTCTACTGTAGTATTACTGTAGTTTGGCAAAGAAAATGCCTGATGCATCACCGATACTCAACTGTCAAGCACAAGAAATGTCTGTGGATGGTGCACAATTATCCAAAACCTGTAATGCGGAAGCTATGTTTAAATGTAATTGGCTCATAAAATGATCTATCAAAGGGTTTATATCGTTGTCACTGTATACTGTCTGGTTCCCAAGGTCAAGAACCTCCACGTTAAATGCTTGAATAACTTAAACAAATACATTTGTCCATTTATATAATATGTACTGTATCAATATATGTATCTGAAATTTGCACTTTTGTCTTGCTCTTTTTCATTTTCATTTTCATTCTTTTTCATTCTACTTTTTCACAATTATGCAGTACACATTTCAGAATGTATCAGTCAATGTTAGCGTATGATTCAACGTACCAGGAAATAATGACTTCTTAATTGCTACCTAATTGCTTCCTACAATCGATTAAAAAATGTAATCTAATTAATTACATACTCTGTGATTAATTAATCAAAATTAATCGCATACATAATTAACCGATACTTTTTAAGAAAGTAAAAAAAGAAAAGAAAAAAAAAAGGGTACTGAACAACAGTTGGTGACATTAAAGAACGGCTTGTTTATTGCTAAGGCCATATGGTCAAAATTAAATGATTTAATAATAATGTATAACAATAACAATAACTTATTTCACTAGTAAATTGCTGTTGAACGACAAAAACAACCACCAGATGGGAAAAGGACATTTACAATAACTTCAAATGCACCACGAGGCTGTAGTTTACCAGTTTCATGGAACGCACCGTCTGTGTTGTTTCTCCGACGGCAGCTGCAGATTGTTACATACCGTTATTTTAAATTAACGCGTTATTTTGACAGCACTAATATATATATATATATATATATATATATATATATATATATATATATATATATATATATATATATATATATATTGTTTTTTAGGGCTGTCAAACGGTTAATTTTTTTTAATCGCAATAAATCACTGAATTTCTATAGTTAATCGCGATTAATCGCATGTTTTATCACATGATTAAAATTCTATTATTTTGCATTGCAGAACTGTTTTTAAGTACATATTAACAATGGAAATCAATTATTACCAGTGTATCTTGATTGGGAATCAAATGAATGCAAAGAAAGTGACTTTATGAACTTGATTTTAAGATTTATATTTGTTTATTATTTATTTATTTATTTACTGTAAACAAAAGAAAAATGTGTGAATCTAGTCACACATTTTTCTTTTGTTTACAGTAAATAAATAAATAAATAAATCAATATAGTGTGCAGTAACTCCTAAATAATTTTGACTACTCACTGACGTCCAGTGATCACCTTGCATCACTTTGCAGCAGTTCCAATTTGGCTGCTTTCTCCGTGTCGTACAGGCTGTGTACGCGTGAAACTACTGTCCCCCTCGACGGCAATGTATAAGACGGGTCAGAACATGCCAACCGTAGTTTTTAAGACCAGAGTCTTCTACGATGCTGACAGGTCTGCAGTTAGTTGCCAACCATTTTGCAAGAGCGGTAGTAATTTTTTGGGATTTGGTTTCATCCGCAGGTGGGCAAGTAGCACTCTCCAAAATAGTGCTTTGCCTGAGCCCGCTAGCATCAACCTGAGTCACAGTAACTGTACTACTATGCTTAGCTCGTAGGTGGTAGCTCAAGCTTGACGTGCTTCGGTGATATTTTAATTCGGCTTTACACAATGTGCATATGGCTTTCGACCCGTCTGGGAGTGTTGGAAAATAAAAAGCGCCATTCAGAATTGTCTTGCTGCTGTCTTTCTCCATCATGCCTGCAGCCTGCAGCAGCAGGATGTGTTATGAGGAAGTATGGCAAAGTGCGGCAAAGTGTCAAAATAGTAGCCTGTTAGGCACGACGCGAAACTGAGTGAAGTGAAAATAAATTAATAAATGGCGACATGCGATTAATGCGATTAAAAAAAATGTACGCATTATGCTCGGCCCTTAATCGCATCGCGATTAACGCGTTAATGCTGACAGCCCTAATATATATATATATATATATATATTGAAATATATCTGGCCAGTAAGATTTAACTGTGTAAAAAATAGAATCTGTAAATGTGAAAACAATATATTACTATTATGTGTGTATGGTAATATGTGTTTTACACAATGATCCCTCACATGCATAAAAAACTGTTAAATGATTTTGGCCCATGTACATTTATTTTTCTATTATTTGACCCTACATGTCACATTATTCTTAGGGAACTCTGCATTTGGATAAGGGAATTAAAGTTACACGTTTGCAACTGATCCAAATAAACAATTCAACATGCCTGATTTGGCAAAGCATTGGGCCATATGATATTTAATTTGGTGTTATTGTTATTTTTCAGTCAAAGAGATGTTTATTAGTCAGCTGATCTGCCTCTTAGGCTCTGTTTAATTAAAAACAAATTGTTGTTAGATGGTTGTTAGTTTATGAAACACTTTAGACCTCTCCAGAGGGCCTTTTGGGAGCTGATTTAGTAGGAACACATGTGGTGAAGTGCAGGTGCCTCAGGCCTGACCGACTTACACCTCAGGCTCTTCCCACTTAGAAGCGGTCTAACAAACTAACAAACTCCCTCTAGAGTTCAAAGTGTCTCCAGCCTGCCTCCACACCTGTCCTCTAGGCTCACACTGGAAACTTCCTGCCATCAGGGCTGTTGCATCATGATCACCTTGGAGAACTTGAGGCTTTTGTTAAGACTGTGCCCTGGAGCATTTGACCATGATGCTGCCTTTCAGACTAACAACAACTAAAAGAAAGAAAGACAATCCCTGTAAACACAGATTTAGTTGTAATTAAACTTTTTAGTGGTCACTACTTATTCTTTCATGTTTTGTTAAAAAACAGATTCATTATTAAATCATATTAGTTGTTTGTAATAATCAGCTTAAGTATGCAGTGCACAGATCATATTAAGCAGATACAACTAAGGATCTTATGTTTCTGTATGGGAGGGGTGGGGTCACATGAACTGTTCTGCGCTGAAGCGATGCAAAGGCTCATGGGAAAAACAATATATGTTCTAAACCGTTTCTGTCCTAGTTAAAGTGTGTTTTATTAATGTTATGTTAATGTTTTGGGTGTGCATTTATGTTTATCTCTGGGTTTTAGTTTTGTGTGGTTGATTTATTGTTCATCTTTATCTACATTTACTGTTGTACCATGACCGAGACCCGGGTGGGGACTGATGGCTTTTGGGCAGTGAAATTCGTGTCAGGGTCATATACACAGCTTGGAAATTAGTTCTGTTCTGTGAGTGAAACTTTCCATGCAGTATACTGGAAAAGTATGTTGTTTTGTGTGGGATTTGTTGATTTTGGGAACAAATGTATATAATGCATTGTTCTTCTAATTAGGTTGTTAACTTTCTATGCCTTTGTTTTTAAAATGTGTTAATTGGAATCAACGCTTAATGTGATGTGCTGAATGGTTGACAGAAAGCATCCAGTTAGATGTCAAACCTAAAATAGGCCGTACAGTTTACTTTTGACAATAACTCAAACGTGTATGTAGGCCTAATGAAACATTTAACAATGTTTTAGTCATACGATTTAAACCAAGCTGTCAAAATAAGTGAATATTGGTAGTTATATAGGTATTAAAATATATTTTCAGGATCAACACAATTATACTTCCATTCTGAAATAACAGATATTGCAAACAGGGATGGCTAATACTAATGAATACTGTACTCACAATTAAAAAGCACCCTTTATCACGTGGGTCAGAACAATGGCTGAGTGGTTAGCTCACATCAAGAAAATCAAAAGAACAACAGAAAGAAAGGACCCAACTCTGGGGCTTTTGCCTCTTCTCCCCTTGTTCCTTTTTTCCGTGTCTATCTATTCTATCTATATGACCAACTCGTTCTCACTCCCAACTCATCAAATATGACAGCTTGGTCAGTGACCCTCAGGGTGGGTGGGTCAAAACAAACACAGGACTTTCACCCAGGAGGCCGCTTTCATTGTCCTGTGTGAAACCAAAAGTTAACGTTGACTTGTTTTAAAATTACATCAAATAACGTACTTATTTTAACCCAAACCACAATCTTTTCCTAAACCTAACCAAGTAGTTTGGTTGCCTAAACCGAACAATACCCTGCACATTGAAAAATGATGCCAAAGTACCCAGGGTACCCAGACTATTAAAAACACGATGAGTGACGAGTTGGGAGTGAGAATGTGTTGACATGACATGGCCAAGATTATGCGGTACCCAAACATTACATTCCTTTATGTCTGTTGAACAGCTTTTTTCAAAACATGGGCATTCATTTGTAGCTACAACACTCTTCTGTGAAGACTGTCTATAAGATTTTGAAACATGGCTGCAGGGATTTCCTCCTATTTTGCCACAAGCGTGAGGTTGCGCAGTGAGGTTGGGCAGTGAGGTTGGGCAATGAGGTTGGGCAAAGATGTGAAGCAACATGGCCTGGCTCACAGTCTATGTTCTGGTTCAACCCAAAGTTGTTTGAGGTTGATGTCAGGGCTCTGTGCAGGCCAGTCAGGTTCCTCCATACCAATATCCCATGTTCATGGACCTGGCTTTATGCAGGATCATTTTGTGATTTAAAAAAAATAAAGGGTCTTCACCAAACTGTTGCCACAAAGTTAGATGTGAATTATTGTCTGAAACAGTGACTCCCAACCAGGGGTAGTACGTCAAGAGTTATACTGTAGTTGCCAGGGGGTACATGGAAAAGGACAAAAAAATGGCATGTTTCAGTATATGTATTATCCATGAACCCTCTTATTTACAAGAACACACCTGAGTGAATTGTAACACCTTACCACCACAATTTGATTGACAGTGCATGCTATGGATAAGCTAATCTAATAGTTAACATTGTGAAGACATATTTGTCACCACAATGTGATTAATACAAGTAGTTAATACAGGCACATACACACACACACACACACACACACACACACACACACACACACACACACATACACACACACACCATTGCACACCAATCTTTGTTCTGTAAACTATGAAGCATAGCCATAGCTTGGACAATGTTGCCATCTCCTGGCAAAATTATGCAATTGCTGAAAAGCTGTTGATGCTGCTGTTGATAAAGATGATAACTTTAGTATATTACTGGATTAATATTAATATTAATATTAATAATAAAAAGTAGAAAAAACTTTATGAAGTGATTTTGCCAACATGTTGAAAGCACAATTCTCAAAGGCATAAAGTAATTCAATGAAAAGAGACAAATATAAATATGATTATGAATGCATACATGAATGCAAAATGAGAGATACGTAAGTAAGTATAAACATTGAAATGTATATTAAACCTAAAGAAATGGGATATGGAACATTACAGGACAATCAAAATTAAAATATAAAAGGATAAGACTGTGGTACGACCAGAAAAAAAGTTGAGATCAAGCGCTTCTCCGGTTAAAACACTTTGTGGTCCTTGACCAACCTGTGTAATAAAGGATGGAGTGTTGTCCTTTAACAAAAAGTTAAATAAAAATATAAAATATATATATGTAAAACATAACATTCAATATATATATATATAGAATGTTGATTGTAATGTAGGATTTTATGTGACAAATAATGTTTCTTCTTCTTAAACCCCATTGAGATTGAATGTTATCTAGTGGACATTAGAGTTACAACTCAGTGAACAAAGCTGAAAAGTTATTTGAATTCTGTAAGTGATGATTGGAGAGCAGGCCAAGATGCATTAGTGGTCTCCATAGGGGTCTCCCAATCGAAACACAGACATTTTTTGATGCCGTTGTGAAGTTGCGTAGGATCGTGGGAGGTGAGTTGTGAACCACCATTGTCTTATGTATCTGTTAACCGACGAGTAGCCTATATCCACGACGTTCCACTTCCGGGAATGCTCCGTTGCCGTCAGAAATTTTGCCGGATTTCACTCTTTTCAGGCGGATGTCCATTACCTTTCATTTTGTTTGTGATGGAATTTTAAACTCCGGTGGATTTATGAGGACTATGGTTAACTGCTCCTCAGATCTCTGCAGGGTAAATCCAGACAGCTAACTAGACTATCTGTCCAATCTGAGTTTTCTGTTGCACGACTAAAACAACTTTTGAACGTACACATGTCCACCAAAACAAGTTCCTTCCAGAGGCTATTTTGCAGCGGCACTGCAGCTTTTCCAGGTGCTTAGCACCACCCATGATGATTGTGATTGGTTTAAAGAAATGCCAATAAACCAGAGCATGTTTTTCTCCCGTCCCGGAATGCTGTGTGGACTAGCCAGACCCTCCTTCGCAGCACTGTGGAGGAAGGTCTAGCAAAGTGAGACTAACCGACGAGTTAATGTATTAAAATTATATTCACGTTACATTTAGTAACGCTTTTTTATGATTAACGCTTTTATTTTTTTTTATAACAAAACAAAAACAAAACATACAACTCACAACATGAACCTATCACCTCCCTGTCTGACACTCCCCCCCCCATGTGCCTCCACCTGCAGGTGGATCACAGACTTCCTGTCTGACAGGAAGCAGCACATGAAGCTGGGGAAACACGTCTATGACTCTGTGACCATCATCACTGGTTCCCTTCAAGGCTGTGTCCTTTCCCCTCTGCTCTTCTCCCTGTACACCAACAGCTGCACCTCCAGTCACAAGTCCGTCAAGTTTCTGCAGTTCGCAGACGCCACTACACTTTTTGGACTCATCTCTGATGGGAATGAGTCCGCCTACAGGCATGAGATTGACCACATGGTGACCTGGTGCAGTCAGAAAAACCTGGAGCTAAACCTCAGAAGACAGTGGAGATGGTTGTGGACTTTAGGAAGGATGCATGCTGACAACATTGTCTAGTCCTTTCGCTTCCCGGGCTCCATCATCTCCCAGGACCTCAAGTGGGAGCTGAACATCAGTTGACATTTTAAGGCAGAAATATTACAAAGTATATCTTTAAAGTTGTAATTAAACTACAGGTTACAAAATATATGTGCTGAACCTTGCTAAGCCAATGAATTGCAATTTATACAATTCACTTTATGGATATACGCTTTTTTTTTTACACACAGTACACATTCTACATACATACATTGTGTTTATTTGACTTATAGAAAAAAAAAAAAATGAGTGTGTTTTAAGGATGCAGGATAAGTTCACTATCTGAAGAAGTGTTTTTATTTCTCACTGAGGAAAACATTTGTGTTTTTCAATAATGACCTCGTGATTTCACTGAGAATAGTATTAGATTGTGTTATTAGGTTTTGACATGCCATATTTGTCACATTTACCTAAACATTTTATTCTCTCCAATATTAAACTAAGCGTAGCTGGTACTGAATAATGATTCTGCTGTAGTGTGAGTAGCTTGTTGTGAAAGAGGTGAGATCACCTTCCATTAAAAGTCAAAATTAATTAATTTCCAACACAACACCTGGTGAGCTCCTGTTTCATAGCCTCAGGCCCAGATCTCATCAGTCCTGTTGGAAACACTTGCTTGTCTTTGCTTGCCCAGCTGGCCCCTTGTTCCCACACAACCCCCTGGGTAAAAGGTAAATTGGCAGGTTTAGGATGAAGCCATGACACCACCTCCATAATATACAATAACAAGCTAGCGTGTTTCCCAAGTGTGTTACGCTTCATTGCAAGTTGTTATTCACGTACATGTCAACAAGTCATTGTAAGATACCCATTAGATTAGCAAGAGAAGTCCATTTTTGCCATTGGGTTTTATGTACTGATTTTTGACTAGATTATCACAAATACATATTTCTTCTTGTTTCTCCTCTATGTCCCCAAATTCTCTTTGATTTCTCTACCTAAAACTAACTTAATAATAGCCTCAAGTTGCAATCACTGTATTTAAGATTAAAGGCTGTAGGGGCAAAAGGTTTGACAGTGAGAATACAAGCTCAATTCAGCATTGTATTAAAGTTGTAATCTCAAAAATAAAACATATGTGATAGTGAACACATGGGCAATGGTTACAACATTATCTTAACTTTTTTCGAAAACTAAGCCAATTTTTATTTGGACACTTTAGGGAACCCTGCAAGCAGGTATGTGAACTTTGCATGGTGCAGCTTCTCAACATTATAATATGTAGGGCATCCTTCAATCTCTTATTTTGTATGCCATGCTCAAACTTAAAAAAGATCATCAATATAAAATATCCACCCACCAAATACTTAACCAGCAGGCCCGGATTAACAGAGTGGTGCCCTAGGGTGACCGTATTCAAAGTACCCCACTCACATTTTACACTTAAATGAGTCATGAAGACCATGGATTATGAGGGGCCATCTGGGACATTATTCACAATTACCTCACACACATACAAGTGAAATGCTCTCACACATACTACTGAAATGCTTTTTATATACACTACTGAAAAATTATACTCTCACATACTATACTGAAATCTCAGACACATGCAAGTAAAATGCTCTCACACACTATTGAAACGCTCTCATATACACTATAAAAACTTTTGTCAGGTTTTTATTTTTTTTTGATTGAAGTTTTATTGTGGCAGACTTTATGGTGGTGTCTCGTGTGCGCAGAAAGCTCAGTTGATGAATTCAGAGTCAGACAGATTCAAACTTTTACTGTAACTTTGCAATAAAAAAAATGAGAAGATTAGTTCTTCTGAGTCTCTGTCTAAGCCTCCACACATGCCAGGCCATCCCTTAGCTGCCGAACTAAGCAACAAGCTGCCGGGCCAGTTCTCCCTCGCCGACCCGCTGCAGGACTATGACCAGCTGGATGAGAAGTTGGGATGCAGCAAGGGTGCAGTGGGAACATGATTGATAGGGCTGTGTTATATTGTAGCCCTGAAAGTTTAGTTGTCTCAATCATTTAGTGTCCACTCTACCAGCACTGCAAATTGGCTGGTGCCCCTGGGCCCTCGCCTGATGGCATATATAGATAATCTGGCCTATGAACCAGTGATGTAGATTGTTTAAACATGCTCTTTCAAACACGTAATGTTTTTTTTTAAAAGCATAAAGCATCCATTTACAGATTTAGGATGGCAACTTGAGTCCTTCAAGAAACTTGTGCCAATGTGTCTATCATATACTGCAGTGCACTGTAAGGCTAGGCAGCTAAAAATCATGGATGTATAAGTTGAAAATACAGAAAAGAAACAACAATGGTGAAAAGTAAGACCAGGGATTTATTTGCTTGGACTGATGACCAGGTGGAGCTGTTACTGAAAGGTATTTAAGCCTACCTAACTGATGAGACTGATGCGCATCTTCGTATCCAAAGGTCTCCATTTATGCCCGTCTTGACTATATTGTAACCCCGGAGGTTTCAAACTAAAACGGCGGCGGCAGTGTGTCCAGGTGTCCGAGGTGTAACCAAGACAGCTCTGATGGTTTGCTAGAATCTGGTTGCAGGGCAACTGAAAGTCCTTCTCCATGGCCTCCCCGGACTCCTTAATACCCTACTTTTAGCATCAGCCACCAAAGAAGCTGCAGCCATTCTGGCCTCCCATTATACCCATCTGCTGCTTCAGGAGTTACCTGGGCCCACCAAGCCCTATATGTTTCAACCACAGTTGTGCACTAGTGGTTTCTTTGGTGGCCGCCAAAACAGGCACAGAAGAGCGTCTGGCCATGACTCCGAGCAAACTTGATACCTTCATATTCCAAGTGTCGAACCTCCCCCTGATTGCAAGTGTAAAAATGTTTCTGATTCCAAACACTCTTATACTTTCTTTATTGGGGACATTATGGAAAGTTTTTGAGAGTTTTGACATTGCAGAAAAAGAAATATTGTCAGGTTATATGCATTACACATTCTCCAAAAAAACTTGAGGAATCAAATTTGAGCAGACTTGACAATAACTTCTTTAAAAATAACCCTTACATTTGTTAATAGACCAAAATGTATTGAATTGAAGTAACTTAGGATTCTTTCTTTGATCTCTGATTCTTTGTCTATATGTTTATACCCATTCCCTTTTCTCTTTCTCTTCTTCCTTTCTGAGCTTGTCCGTCTGTCTTTATTTTCTCCCATTCATTGTCTATCTCCCTGTCTATAGCTAATGCTCTATGCTTTAACTGAACACATTTGTCATATCACTCTTGTTTTTAATGGCTCACAACTGTTTGTATCTCTCTCTATTATAATCTGTTATTCTAACCGCTATATGACTGTCTGCCTGTTTTTCTTTTTCTGTCTGTCTTTCTGTCTTGTGTCAGATTGCACATTCAAGGGTTTAACAGAATCGCCCTGTGAGGACAACTGTGATACATTTACAATCTCCTTATTGTTTACTTCTAATCAGCTTGTTTTCAGAAACAATAAGGCCCTGTTTACACGATGACGCTCGCGGGTGAAAACGACAAAATTTTATCGCATGTGCCTTTCGTTTATACGGCGACGGCGTTTTTGGGGCTTAAAAACGCAAAAAAGTGAAACCACCCTCCAGAGTGGAAATCTTAAAAATGCCCCACCGTCGCGTTACCGTCTGAAGGGTAAAAACGCAAAAGTCTGAAGACAGCGGTGTGGAGAGAGACGAGAAAAAGGCGTCCAGGTAGTCTGTTGTTACGGAGTAGGCTACAGAAATGATAAGCTCGTGTTATCTAAAAGATTTTCAATGTAATGGCTCAATATTTAAATGATTTCGACAATGTTGTGTGGCAGTGCCACCTAGCCGCCTGGCGTGCATACTATATCGAATTTGCACGCAGATTTCCCCCCCAAAACTGTCGTCTAAACGTGGAATAAAAAGTGAAAACGCAACGCCACTTTTGCGTTTTCTCTTCAGATCGTTTCCGTCTAAACAAAGCCTAAATCTGGTCCCTTTCCCCTGAAAGCATCATAGAATCCCTAGAGTTGAAGATCTTGTTAAAATCCTACTCACAATAAAAAGGGAAAAAAACGTTATCATAATATTAAGCCTTCTGTCTTAGGGTACCTCTGTCCTTCCTCTTCTGAGTGTCACACAGGGACATATTATGCAAATGAATAAGGAAACCTACAATATGTGACCTGAGGTAGCACAACATACAGCATGTAAAATTATCTTTGATACACACTCTGTAGTGTTCTGTTTTATAGCCTGCAGGGTTTGTCCTGATAATGATATCCACAACACCCTAATGACTCATTGATTTCACCATGTTACTGTGAACCTGTTTAACCCACGCAAGGATATGTTACACAATAATAAGAAAAGTCGGAAAAAGGACAGAATGTTTGTAAAATTGATCAACATTAAATAAAAATAAATTCTGGTGAAATACTGGAACTACTTACAGTAAAAGTTACAGTACACTGTATGTCAGGTAACACTGTAATCTAATATGAACACATGAAATGTGCATTCAAAACAATACAATCATGCATCTAATTTGTCGCTTTCTATCACAGTAAACTATACTTACTATATACTTAAGGTTTTGCTACAACTTTGAATTTTTCCTCTCACTCAACTGCTGTATACCAAGTTTGTTTCTGTGTGTGTGTGTGTGTGTGTGTGTGTGTGTGTGTGTGTGTGTGTGTGTGTGTGTGTGTGTGTGTGTGTGTGTGTGTGTGTGTGAGTGCGTGTGCGTATGCATGTGTGTGTGTGTGTGTGTGTGTGTGTGTGTGTATGTGTGTGTGTGTTTGAAAGGTATGTAACTTAGTTGAGCAGCCCCTTGTGACATGGGCCTACTGCCTGCCTCTTCACATCACTGAAGGTTGAGTTAGGCCTAGTCAGGCATGACAGACACGACACAGCTCATGTCTTTCTCCATTATTGTCAAATGCTCATTCCAGTTCCTTGTTATTGTTGCTACTTACTGTGAAACTGGGGGCTCTTTTTTCCATTGATCAGAGCCTCAGGGGAAATTTGAAAGTTGTGATATGAGGCCGGTAGCATATATACACTACATGGCAGTATCCTGCACAATTGACACTGACTGGATAGTTAGTCTGTGCAGTGTTGAAGAAGATTTTTCTATTTGACTTTACTAGAAATTGTACCTTTCTAAATAATAGTATGTTCGTCTGAATGGGGTCACAATGCATTATCACCTGTGCACTAGCTCTTTCTTTTTATTGATTGTGGGTATAAAGTGAATAAGCTTTAAGAAAGGATGAATCATTTTTGGATGAGATCAGCAGAGCACAGTTTATCCTGGAGAAGAACAGAGCTTGTGTTTTTGAGTCTCCTATGGTGTGCGCTTTTTCCCTACAACTCCATTGTTGGCTCTGAAGAACAGAGCCAACAATGCAAACTATTCCCAGGATCTATGTCCCTACCTGTGCTGGAGAAAAAGGGGGACATCATTTTGGGGGGACTCTTCTCTCTTCATGACATGGTGGTAGAGCCCAGTCTGTCCTTCACCTCTACGCCTCCTCCTGCACAGTGCACCAGGTAAGCTGTTTTATACCTAGTCTTCAAATTGCTGTAGCTGCAAATGTTTGATTAAGCAACTCTAATCACATGGCCACAAATGGCACTGATCTTGCTTTGTGAACTATGTTAAGTGAAACAAAGTTTTTTATTTCAGGGCTTTACACTTTAAATTGTATTGAAAATTCCAAATTTGCCTCAAGACATTTCTCTCTTCTTCCAGATTTAACTTTCGGACGTTCCGTTGGATGCAAACTATGATCTTTGCCATCGAGGAGATCAACAGAGATGGCAAACTCCTTCCCAACATCACACTGGGCTATAAGATATATGATTCATGCAGTACACCCCATCAGGCTCTGAAGGCTGCCATGGAGTTAGTGGGGAGTGAGAAGGGTTCAGGGGTTGAAGAGACTCAGAGTAAAGACACATGTCCTGGGCACGTACCCGCAGTGATAGGAGACGGTGGCTCTACTCAGTCTCTCGTCGTGGCCCGTTTCCTGGGAGCCTTCCATCTGCCACAGGTAAGATAGTCATGGCTACTCACCAACTGTGTTTGCCACGTTGATTTGTTGTTTTGTTACTGCTGTACTACTGGGAAGGGTCAATGTCGACAGTCTCAAATCCATAGTAGTTTTAACCATTGGGTACTGTGAGCTAAGTGTGAGTAAGTCCAACCGACTGATTAAAGAATGTTTTAACGTTGGACATTGGACATAGTAAAATTAAATTACCACGTGGGTTTTCTTTCATTAAGGTTAGTTATTTCTCCAGCTGTGCCTGTCTCAGTAACAAAAAGGAGTTTCCTGCCTTTTTAAGGACCATGCCCAGTGACTTCTTCCAGGTTAGACGCAACAGACACTCATAATGTGACGTAACCTCTATATACAAAAACATTTTAATTTCTGGAACCATATAAATATCTCTCTCTCTCTCTCTCTCTCTCTCTCTCTCTCTCTCTCTCTCTCTCTCTCTCTCTCTCTCTCTCTCTCTCTCTCTCTTTCTTTGTGTCTCTCTTCCTCTTTTTATCTCTAGGTAGATGCATTAGTACAACTTGTCAAGCATTTTGGCTGGACTTGGGTGGGTGTGATAGCAGGGGATGATGCCTATGGCCGTGGTGGGGCAAACATCTTTGTTGATGAGGTGGATCATACCCAAGAATTTAATAAGAATAAATTGCCATTTTGTAATTTTCAATCTATAACTTATTGAACAGATTGTGAACGTAAAATGATGTAAGTTGTCATGTATCCCCCCTGTTGCTGTCTTAGGTTAGAAAGTTAGGTGCCTGTGTTGCCTTTCAGGAGGTCATCCCTAGGAACCGAGCTCAGACCACCCTTTCATCTATCGTTTCCAAGATCCGCTCCTCTGGGGCTCGGGTGATTCTAGTGTTTGCTGTGGAGCAAGATGCAGCCGCGTTGTTTGATGAAGCTCGCAGGCATGACACATATGTTTAGAATCTTCCATAACACTATAGTATTTAAACTATGATAAAAAAACTTATTGTCAACTCTTTGTTTTGTTTTGTTTTGTTTTTTTACAGATACAGGTTTACTAACTTTGAATTTCTGATATGTTTATCATTGCAAAAATTCCATTTACATATATCTTTAATTTAGAGATGGGCTCACTGAGATACAGTGGCTGGCCAGTGAGGCTTGGAGCACCGCTGCCATCCTCTCCACCCCTAAAAGGCACCACCACATCCTCCAGGGTTCTATGGGATTTGCCATTCGGCGAGCACACATCCCTGGATTGAAAGACTTTCTGCTTCGTTTGCATCCCTCAAGCCCCGATGCCCTTGCAGATCCCTTCCTGATACCCTTCTGGGAAGAGGTGTTCCAATGCAGCCTGGGTGTGCAGGCTGAAGGTCAGGAACATAATGTTGAGGTTAAACCTCCATGCTCTGGGGCAGAAAAGCTGGGTAATGTGACGAATATCTATTCAGATGTGTCACAGCTAAGGATATCCTACAATGTCTATAAGGCTGTGTATGCCATTGCCAATGCACTCAAAGATATGAGAAGCTGTATAAAAGGAAAAGGGCCATTTCCTCAGCAGGCCTGTCCGGATGCAGACAATATACAGCCATGGCAGGTACCATCCCATGTGTTCACTAATTAAGTCCAGATAAACAAAAGTTATAGTGATGCTCAAACATGATTTATAGATATTACTAATGTTACAAAAGGTTATGCACTTTCTTCCCTTAGCTTCTTCATTACATAAAACAGGTGAAATACTTGAACTCCATTGGTGATGAAACCAAGTTTGATGAGAATGGTGACCCTCCAGCCATGTATGACCTTGTGAACTGGCAGCTGAGAGATGGAGAAATGGAGTTTGTCACTATTGGCAAATTTGATGAGACAACCACAGTTGGAAAGCAAAAACTCCAGATCCAGGAACATATCATTGTATGGAATGGCAACCAAACCAAAGTAGGGGTCGCAATAGAATGACATTGTTTTTTTTGAATTGCGTTGATGTGACTGGGTTGTGACCAATGTAGTACGTGTTTCCCCATTTGCTTAGATTCCCTTGTCAGTATGCAGCAGCATTTGTCCCCCAGGTACCCGGAAGGCAATCAGACCTAACTTTCCTATATGCTGCCATGATTGTGTGCTTTGCACAGCTGGGGAGATTAGCAATCATACTGGTGAGGAAAGGCTACTTGCCTACATTATGTTTGATAATGTGACTCACAGTTGCAGTGGTAAAGCCACAGTATAGCAACTAAAGCCTTTTTGTCTTTCCTTTAGATGCAATAGAGTGTGTGCACTGCCTGCCAGAATTCTGGTCCAATGCTGAGAGGACAGCTTGTATTCCCAAACAGGTGGAGTTCCTCTCCTTTAGTGACACCATGGGTATTACCCTGATGGCCATTTCCCTCATTGGCTCCTTCTGCACCTGTGTTGTGGCCTTGATATTCTCCTGTCACAGAATTACCCCTATTGTGCGGGCCAACAACTCTGAGCTGAGCTTCCTGCTGCTCTTCTCCTTGACTCTGTGTTTCCTGTGTTCTCTGACGTTTATCGGCCGTCCCTCTGAGTGGTCCTGCATGCTGCGACACACAGCATTCGGCATCACCTTTGTCCTCTGTATCTCTTGTATTCTGGGAAAAACTATAGTGGTGTTAATGGCCTTCAAGGCTACACTTCCAGGCAGTAATGTCATGAAATGGTTTGGGCCTGCGCAGCAAAAGGCAATCATTACCTTTTGTACACTAGTCCAGGTAAGGACTTCTGACTCTTTTTATGCTTTGAATACTTAAGGAAGCATTTATTCAAATGTTTGAATCAGATATTTATTTTTCTGCAGGTAATAATCTGTACAGTGTGGCTGGTTGTTGCCCCCCCCACTCCACACCAACTGATGCCACGTGAGAGTGTTCTTGTCATTCTCTTGTGTGACGAAGGTTCAGCCATAGCATTCGCTCTCGTCCTGGGCTACATTGGCCTGCTGGCCTGCCTCTGCCTCCTCTTGGCCTTCCTGGCAAGGAAACTCCCGGACAACTTCAACGAGGCCAGACTCATCACCTTCAGCATGCTCATCTTTTGTGCAGTGTGGATAGCCTTTGTTCCCGCCTACATCAGCTCTCCGGGGAAGTACTCCACAGTTACGGAGGTGTTTGCTATCTTGGCCTCCAGTTATGGACTGCTGGGCTGCATCTTTGCACCAAAGTGCTACATAATCCTACTAAGGCCAGAAAAGAACACATGGAAACACATCATGTCGAAAGCTGCCACTGATAAATTTTAAGAGATCATCTTTATTCCATGCACATTTAATGAAATTCTTTTACTGTTTTTTTCCAGATTAATAATATATATATATACACATACATAGTTTAGTAGCCTCCTGTCTTCCTGTATGAACATTTACAATTCACCACGAGATGGTAGTAGTGTGCTGTAAATGCTGCCTTCTGTTATTCATAATAGTCCATGGGGAAATGCTCAACCACACACTTTTACCCTAACCAATAACTTTCCCCAATGTCTTTGTACATATCCTGTATATCATTTCCACTTCTATAATGCAAATGTGTACCTTTTCCAATCTGTGGTGTTATGTCAAGAAAATAATAAAAACAAAGTTTTGAAAAAAAACAGGCAGTATAATCACATAAACAATATACCGTAAAGGACAGTGGCATTATCATGAAGAGGCAATGTGATCCTGTGAACCCCCCCTATAGTCTAGTTCGTCCCACAATTTAGGACTTCAAGTAAAAATCGTACACTCCACAATTAACAAAAAACATGAATACCATACTCTTTTGGTTTTATTTTTCCAGCTACAGTACTGTAGATGACCCTTGTCTCAGTAGAAATGTGAGGGACAGCTCATTGCAAGATCTGAATGTAATTTGGCAGCAGTGTCCATGCTGATTTGACCTGAGATAGAATGATGAGGCCCAGGATCTCTGAGGTATGCTTTGTGGAAATCCCAGCTGTCATTGGTTAATTAAACCCTTACACTCCAGAGGCCTTTACATATAAACATTACGCCTGGCTTTTCCCTACAAAAACAAACTAAAACGTCAGACATTTTTCCAGCCCTCCACAGCTGCTCTCAGGCTAACATTGATTATCCACCACTGATTGATCTGCTGTTCCTCCCAAGGCAGAGAAATAAATTGAAAGATGGAAAAACGTCTGGACTCTGACGTCCATCCGAGACAGACAGGAGGAAAAGGTGTTGGGAGGCGCAGATGGACAGCAGTGATTTATTGATACTGAATTACTCGATTTACATTCATTTCCAACCTTCCGTCTTCTTAGCCTTTGCATTTTTAACTTGTGTCTTTCTTCTCTTCTGCATCATAAATATTAATGGCAGCAGGGTGTCTCCTCATAGTGTCATTTCAAAGAGTAATCCTTCAGAACGTTGCACTATTTTCTAGATTTAATTAAGGACATCAGAATAGATCATCTCCATTCGAGGGTTAGATGATTTGAATGAGAAAGTAATTTCTTCAATTAAATGAATGGGCCATCAAATTTCAGGCACACAGATGTAAAATGAAGTGTGCATGGCTGTGAAAAATGTATTAAAAGAGTTAGTGAGTGCAGATAATAAGTCCAGAATTCAAAGAAATCAATTCCTTGAAATACTGAAAAAGCATAACTTGAGACATGAAGACAAAGGTTTGCTGACCGTGTACAGAGAAACACTTACAGCTATTTACGCAATCTTGTCATTAGTGAGTTTTTTTTTGTTTGGACACATGGGGGTTTACCTCATCAAAGACAGAGATTAGAGAAGTTATACAAAATACTGTTTTAGGAATATGAAGTTGTGATATGATATTTTGGGGTGAAAGGAAGTGTAACTTAACTTGATATTCTGTTTTGAGGAAGTAGTTTGGAGAGTTGTTAAGCAAATATTCTGTTAAGTGTCTTTCAGTTAGCACTATCGAGAATTTACTTGACTTCTACTCGGTAACTACTTTTTTTAAAACTAATTTTAAAGTGTTTGCAACTATCATCAGCAATTTCTGAGGCAAATCACATTTTCAAAAAAAATTCGCATTATGTGCCAGTTTCAGTCTGACAAGCACCATTTTTTTTAGTTTTCAGAGCAAGATAACTTGCAGATGTACAGTATAAAGATGGCATATACTCTATATATTTTGCCTGAATAGCTGATACATCAGTCATAAACACAGAAAGTTATTAATATGACAAGGGGAAAGATATCAAAAATATGATAGATATGCAAAATTAAGGGTTACCGATTAGCAAAATGGAAAATTATTCACAACCAACCCATACCAACATTGGGCAAAATACAAAGCAGAGGATATCTGTGTAAAACCCTACAAACTAGGGCTGAACAATTAAGCGTTTTCAAATCAAAATTGATATTTAAAGTGCCCATATTATGAAAAAATCACTTTTTCTGGGATTTGGGGTGTTATGTTGTGTCTCTGGTGCTTCCACACACATACAAACTTTGAAAAAAATCCACCCATGCTGTTTAGAGTGAGATACAGTTTCTGAATGTGTCCTGCCTTCAGTCTCTGGGTGAGCTGTTCAAAATCGGCACGGCTTGTGACGTCACAAGCCGAAACGAGCAGGCTAACTGCAACCATTAGCTCGTAGCGTTAGCATGCTAACGCTAGCATGCTACCTCGTTCTCAATAGCAAAGCACTGCTACAACACACACAAGTTCACCATAATCTACAAAAGAACTACTTACATGTGCGCCTTCATTTAGAAGTCTCCCAGCTAATCCTGCCTTGTAACTGAGCAAAGTTGTAGAAACAGCCTTTCTTTTACTGTCTTTGGAGCTAGCTAGCTGACATGATCTACATCTGAGCTACTGGGCATGTGCAGTGCAATCAAAGATAGTACAGAAGAAGAAGAAGAAAAGAGGTCTCACTCTGTAGCTAAAACAGAGACCAGGTGAAAAGAGGATCTGCAGCAGTGAGAGAGAGCACTGCAGTACAACACAAATATGGTGTTTTTTGAAAATTAAACCATGTAAACCTATTCTGGTACAACCTTAAAATACAATTATGAACCTGAAAATAAGCATAATATGGCTGCTTTAAAAGAATGTGATTAGCTAATCATGAAGACCACGATTTTTATTTATTTATCATGATTGTAGAAGGTGCAAGTAGATCCTGCTATTAAACTGAGACATATAAACATTTTAAGTTTACAGGAAAGTACTGATATTTTTTTATTGGAATTCTTTTTATTATTATAACTTAAGCTTTTGTGATGGATGTTCTGTGTTTGACTGTTCAATGTGTCATGCTAAGAAAAACACTTATTGCTGGCAATTCATATCTATGTTCTCATCCTTGCATAAGAATATAGAGCAGTTTTGATGGTGTCTCATGTTATAATGCTCCATGACATGTTTTATCTGTTACATAGTGAATATTGAACTTTAGCTAAACGTTAAGGAAAAAAATTGCAAATCGAGTTGTAATCACAATATCTGGCAGAAAAATCACAATAAGATTCCCCCCCCCAAACCGTTCAGCCCTACTACTGACATTAAATTGACCAAAAAGTTGAATCAATAGCATATTAAGAGTCATTTAGTGCAGCGGGCTATTGCATTTTTGGTGAGACACATTATTTCTGCTATCGTCTTCACCAGTGACTGCATAAAAGGACATGACAGAAAAGGGTTTTTAAGGAGTAAGGGAAGTGTACATATTAGTGACTTTGCATAATGATTATAATCAATGTCAATCTTCACTTTGATGCATAATAGAACAAACTTGACGATCTTCAGTTGTCCTTACTTGAATATATAACTTTAACCTTAAAACAGAGTTGCGTGAATAAATCATTGTCTACGGGTAAGGCCACTACGTTGTTTTTAACAAACACAAAACCAAAGAAATACTTCTGGACTTCAGACAGTGAGCCCCCCCTCTCCAACCTCTTACCATCAAGGGAACTGAGGTGGAACAGGCTGACAGTCACGAGTTTCTAGGCCTTCACATGACAGAAAACCTGAGCTGGGACAAAAACACTGTGGCAACAGTAAAAAAGCACAGCAGCAGCTTTACTTCATCAGGCTGCTGAAGAAGGCTGAACTAAGCCATTAGCCCCTCACCCGGGCCTACAGCGGACTCATCGAGAGCATTCTCCCCAGCTGCATCACAGTATGGTTTGAAAACACCACCCAGGCCAGGGTGAGAGGAAATACCTTCAAAGAGTCATCACAACTGCAGAGACAATCATCGACTCTGACCTCCCATCCATGGATACAATCTACACACAACGCTGCAGGAGGAAAGCACAAGAGCATCCTCCTTGTCCGACACCACTCAGCTCACTTTCTGCTCAGGTGGAAGATACCAACTGAGACACAACAAGCCAGAAAGCATCACCACAGGCAGGCTTTTTTGATTGCAAATTAAGGCTGGAATAAAATACCACAATTCCCACCTCATTTACAATATGAACACGGAACACTTCATAACACTCACACACCTTACAAACTGTTTTTCTGTATGCGCCCCTCTCACTCTCTGGGGCTGCTTGTCTGAGTCTTTCCCCAAGTCCATTGTTTTGTGCAATAATTGACCTCAAATCTCTTCTAATGATATAACTATAAGCCTGGCTTTCTGTTATTTTACCATCTTGAAACCCACTCTTTTCAGGTAGCTTTTTCGCCAACTTTCTTTCACCTATTGTGTAGTGAGAGCCAGTAGAAGGGCACCTTAGAAACTGCAGCTGAAACTAATTGTCTCTGCCACAATAGCACCATTTACTGGGGCCAATGTGGCTGTCTACATTATATAGGGCAGCAAATGATCTAAAGGTCTCACAATTCTCCCGAAATTGAAGTGGTAGTGATGATTATTTGATACAGTATGAGTCACTATGCTGATCTAATTAGGCACCAGATCCATGTTTGGGTGTTCTAAAATGGGAGGATAGATAAGTGTTAACAGAATGCAGAATGTCAGGAGACAGCAATGCAGAGTTTTTCACACTGAATAATATCTATGAGAACAATTATCACATCCACTGCCTGATGAGTGAATGTTTACAATGGGTTGTCAGGGTGGCACAACACCAACTTATGAGCTGATTGTATGATGAAAGGTTTATTTGCATAAATGCAAAAATACATATGCAGATACTTTGCTACAGCACATTTAGCAGCAATGTCTAATTATTTTTGTTAGATATCATGCAGATTGCTGTACATACGGTTTTGTATGATACCATACGAACCATGAGATTGCATTGAATAGCTTACATCAAATTATGTACGGTAACATGAGCACAGAAGAAAAGTGACAATATTTAAGTATAAATAACATTGAAGATTATGCATTTCAAGAATATTTATTTGCTTCTTTCTTTTGTTGTTGTCACTGTTGTAGCATGTGTCATGATAGACATCATACAGTTTTCTAAAGTCAAAACTGAGGCAAATTCTGTTTTTATTTTCATTTGAAGTATTTAATGCCTTCATCTATTGACCATGAGGCATTGGTATTTCCCACTATATAGCTATCAGGTGTTTTTTAGTGTTTCTCTTAGACCTCAGAATTAGAATGAAGCACATTTGTGCAAAGATACAGAACAGAAGGCCATAGCTAGAGGCCAGGATGTCAAAAATCTCCACGGCGACAGTGTACTTATAATGTAAGTGGGCGCAATGGCCACCCAGACAGTAAAGAAGATCGGCATGCTGATGGTGATCAGTTTGGCTTCATTAAATATGCCAGGGAGTTTCCTTACTAGGAAGGGCAGGAGGAGGCTGAGGCAGGCAAGTAGCCCTGAGAAGCCTATCACAGACCCATCGCACATTCAAGAATTATCCTGGGTCCCCAGTGGTCCATGATGGCTCATTCTGCAGGCTGAGGAGAAGCCAGGGTCAGCCACAGTACACAGATCAGCTCCTGGAAAAATAAGGTTGGGTCAGGAAATGAAGAGGGAGATTTGTTTAGATAACAAATAAAATGAAAACTGAAGCAGATATCACATTAGGAAACAGAAAGCCCTTCGCAACCTGCAGGACTTTGAACAAGACACTGAATCTCTGTTTGTATAACTGACCTCAAATGGAGGGGTGTGTGAAATATGTGATTTCTTACAGTAATGCATTAATTTAAACCCGCAATGTGTTAAACACAGAATCACCTGTACCAGGTGCTGCTGAGCAGGACCAACATAACGCATCAGGTTCATCCCGTTCTATAAGAAATGTAACCACAGCTCTGGCAGTGGATTTCTGGATGGTTTCAATAATCCTTTGCATTGGATAGTTCCTGGAATGAAAAATAAAGATTAAGATTCAAATGAGAACTGCATGTAGTAAGAAAGAGACATTATGGCAATGGTGGGTGGGAGAAATAAATAGAGCAGAAATATTGACACTTTACAGTATGGAATCCCTTCATAGTAAGCAATGCACACTTCAGTTCCCTTGAGTGCATCCATTAACATCTGAATCCCAAATCTGCCAAAATCATCATTAGACACCAGCCCCTCCCAAGCCCACCCCATGAGGCGCAACAGCTCAACCATGGCCCACGCTTGCAGCATCGCTGGGCATTGGGCGGAAGGACAGCAGGTGCCTCCTGTTATCGCTTGAACACACACAGGAGGCTAAGTAGCTCACCTGTGAAAAATGAGATTGGTTATTTGACAGACACTAGACAAGGAAAACAGAAATAGACACATAAGTTCAGTTATACTCAAGTAGTACCAGAGAGAAACCTTACCCTCTGCATTTGATCTATCCTAACTATTTTGGTGCATTGAGCAGCTACTGTGCAGTGCCCACATAGCAGCTCCAACTCCAATAGAGTCTGATGTGCGTGCATCACTAACAATAACTCTGGCTCTGTAGGCACAGATGCACATTCTGAGTTTGCCAAATTAACTTCCTGTCAAGCTACCGTAGCCATAGTTTGGATCAACGACAGTACATTTCCAGGATAATTGCCTACATCCAGCTTCCCTGATGTTCCGCCGGATGTCCCTCTCCTTCTGTGTGTGTTGCCGTTCTCAAACTCCGTTCCCTTTGGGAAATGACAAACTAAGAGCTAGCAAGCTACACGCTGAAAATGGCAAGTTTTGAAGAAAATTTAGATTGTGGAACAAGGCAAGCCTGCTTGGTTCTTTCGGGCAATGATTGGAAAGATTTACAAAGTTTACTGCATTTACTACCTAACTGGGGCATTTTGGGGCTGATTGGTAGGGATTTGTTATGGACAAAATACACACAGGCGATACACTTGTCCAGCTAATTTAAATAGCTCACGTTATTGTATTATTATTATCATTCTGCAGAGCCACCGTCCCTGCATCCAGAGCTTAGCACCACCCAACACGATTGTGATTGGTTTAAAGAAATGCAAACAACCCAGAGCGTTTTTTTTCTCGTATCCTGGAATGTATCTGTGGTGTAGCCAGACCTTACTCCGCAGAACTTTGGAGATAGGTCTGGCAATGCGAGACTACAATAGCCACAGAACAGAGTGGTGCTCTCTGTTAGGCAAGTGTCAGCTGCCAGATAGCCGAGAGTGAAGTTGGGCAGGAGGTCTGGGTCATTGTTAATTTTCTACACTGTAAAGATCATAGCCTGAAGCCAGGGATAAGCTCGCTGGTTAGAACTGCAGCAGGGGGAACACAGGAAAATAATGGCAGGAAAGATGAACATAAGAAATCAAGACATATTATTACAGAGTGTATCAAACATAGACTTTCAGTTCAGGTAAACATGTTCGAGAAAAGAAAAAATGTAATTGTTCAAAATCTTACATTTCACATGAAGCATTAACATTCTCACTCCGAAAATCCAAATCAGGCTGCGGGGCCTTCACATAAACAGGAAACCTCCAATCACTACATCTCCAGCTTGATAAATGCTACCTGAAATAGACTTTACCATTTTTAACAACCCCCTCGATAAACCCAGGGAGGCAGCAGAGGAGCAGAGCACAGATATGCATGACTTGGAAGATAGGAGCGCAGCGAGGGAAGTCCAAATGAAGTACAAAGTATAAACAGCATTCATTAGTTAACACATAAGACGTTGTTAACATTGTTGACATGTTAATACAGCCAGATAAAACTGATGAATATAACAAACAAGAGCCAGAAAAACACAACATCCAGTGAAGAGAATTTGTGAACTTTATATCAAATGCTCTTTCTGTTGTTGTCATTGTTGTTGCTGTTATTGTGGTTGATCATGAAACAGAGGGCGATCTAACAATTGTACAACAAATTAAGTGTTATAATACAGTATATTATTTGCTCAAAACACGTTAGCAGGGATGGATACTTAACAACTTCAGTGGTTGTGGGTTATTTCTTGCCACACTAAGGTAAGGAAGAGGAGGACGAAACAGACATCACTGCCACATGGGAGGGGAATCAGATTGTTTCTTAGCAGGAGGAGAAAATTAGTTTGTTACTAAAGGGAGAGAATAGAGTAACTTGGAGCTAACGCAGCAATGGAGCAAAACCCAGGTGTGTTCATTCAGATCGCCGGAGACAGCAGCAAATAGATGATGCAAGTGTACTTTATCTTAATATGAGATACTGTAACTTTTGGTATAAGCCACAGCTCTTCTCTCATTACTGCACTTATTTTGAAAGATCATACATTTTTGATATTTGATGGTCATCAACAACCACACTTTTCAGTGATAGCAGGGGTTGGGTAATTCCATGTAATTATGCAATCAATCGCTCACATCTCACCGTACTGATTATGGGCTATTTGCGGACATGCTTTTGTAGATGTACAATTAACAGGAGGGATAGATTAGAGTGGCCTATAAAAGATGAGAGGGGTTAGAGGGTGAAGAGAGAGCTGTCATTTTCAAGAGCAGGCCCTGTCAGTGACAAGTGTTCATCCAATTACACCATGAGTGCCCTCTCTCCTCTATTCTCTCTTTTTTAATGTCCTCTCCACTTTCTAGACCACCTGATCCCTCTCTTCCTCTACTCTCCTCCTTCAGCCTTTGTTCTTAAATAGTCTCCAGTAATTACTGCTCCTCTCCTCCTCTGCCCTCTTCCTAGCCTTTAAAGGAATAGTTTGACATTTTGGGATATAAAAAGCTGTGGCTCACAGCCGGTTGGCTTACCTTATCTTATGTGCATCTAATCTTAGCACAAAGGCTGTAAGCAGGGGGGAAAAGATTGAGAAGAAGGGGAAAGAAGCCTGTCTCTCTCTGTCCGAAGGTAAAATAAATCCTTCTCCCAGTAGTAAATCGCATTAATTTGTTATATCTTATTTGGGAGGAGGCTTACCTATAATTAAGAGCAAAATCGTTCAAAGCAGAGGTTCAATGTCTTGCTTTAAAATGTCCCACACAGATTTCCTTTTATAAATGTATGTGGACAGTAGCAGTGGTGGGGCGGCCCGGGGCAGGGCGCCGGAAAATTATTGTATATTCAAATTCTAATGTTGACATGTATGGCATAACTCCTTATACTGTTTTTTTTTTGTACAGATCAGACAAACAAGATATAGCCTTGTTATTTAGAGGTGTTGGTTGGCAGATGTTATCTTTTGACAGAGGCAGGCTAGCTGTCCCCCTGTCAGCTGTCTTTATGCTAAGTCAACCTGATTTCACAGACATACGTGAAATAACCACAACCTCAAAACGTGGTGGTAACATGTAATGTGTTGAGATTAGGCTATGTGCCGGCACACAGAAACAAATTAGGTTTAGGATCAACTAACTACTTGGTTAGGTTTAGGAAAACATCATGGTTTGGATAAGTACACTTGTTACGTAACTTAATTTACGTATGTAAGTTAAGTATGTTATATAAATAAGTTAACGTTGACTCTTGGTTTCACATGGGACACGAGCTGTGGTCTCCTGGGTAAAAGTTGGGTGTTTGTTTGACCCCAGCTCCACAACTGTTGAACCAGGGAATTTGTGTGTCCACCATGACAAATGATCCTACATGACTTTCCATTGCCATTATTAACGCAGAATGTGCCATCTCCATGCAAGGTGTTAAGTGGTCTGGTCATTTTAGGTATTTCTGTAAGATCAGGCTGGCTAAGCTAAGCTAAGCTATTGAGCTGTAGCTTCATATTTATCCTACAAACGAGAGAGTGGTATCAATCTTATCTAACTCTTGGTAAGAAGAAGCATATTTCAGTGGCGCCCTTGGTAGCTCACCTGGTTGAGCGTGCGCCCCATGTACCAAGGCTCAGTCCTTACCGCAGTGGCCAGAGTTCGATTCTAACCTGTGGCCCTTTGATTTGATTTGATTGTCATCCCCCCTCTCTCTACCCTCTTTCCTGTCTACAGCTGCCCTATCAATAGAAGGCAAAAATGCCCAAATCATCTTAAAAAAAGAATAACCAAATTTCGCAAATTGTTAAACTACTCCTTTAAAGCTTGTGCTTGGTTTCTGCTGCAGTAAGTATCTAGATAGACAAGGCCTTGTCAAAATTCACACAATACTCATTTCATAAAATGCTGTTTAATAAAATGAGTTGGATTTGTTTTCCTGTAGCTCTGGTATTGAACCATATTATTGACCAAACTGAAGAAGACCCAGTATACCCTCTAGAGACAAAGTTGCAAGCCCCAGCTGCAGTAGCTCCTCTAGGGGAATACAATAAGAGGAGCACAGGGCCTAGCACAGCTGGGGCCAGGTCCACAGAGAAAAGGATATGGCTGGAATGGCCTCACCTCCAAAAGATAACAGAAGAATCTAAGTTGCTGTCAGTAAAATAATGCTTTGTATGAATGGTGAGGAGAGGGGAACAGGCTAGAGTTATTTGGACCGATGGAGGGCTAAGGATGGATTTTAATCCAAGTCCCCCAGATTTGTTCCACCCTTCCCTGCCGAATGCCAATGTCAACTCTTCACAGCCCGGAGCCTGGCGCTGCACCCATCACAACAAAAAGATTAGAGCAGAGAGAGGTGCCATGTCCAAGAGAGGTAAGAAACCCACATTGCACCTATATATTTAGACAAACAAATGGTCCAGAGTTTATTTCAATAAATCTTTCCATGCCCTCACAACCCTTTGTTATTTTTTCTATATTTGTCTCTCAGCTTCGTCCCACAAACTCTTCCCTGTTCTACTGATGGTAGGATGGATTGTTGGCTGCACAGCAGTTGTCTACCTTGTCTTCATTTTTGCTTGGGTACATGATTCCATCTTTAAAGTATATAATATGCTGGTATACACATGTATCAGTGTATGAACAATACAATGTGCCCTTCCCTTGTAAATATATAGCTCTGGCAATGGCAATGTTGGTCTGTCAGACTGTCCACCTTGATGAATTTTGATCCAGACTGAAATATCTCAACAACTATTGGATGGATTGATTTGTATGAACATGTATGTTCCAGAGAGTATTCCTTACATCTACTGACTTGTCCTCTAGTGCCACTACAAGGTTGATATTTGTGATTTTGAGTGACATTTTTGACAACTGGAAGGAGTGCCATGAAATCTGGTATAGACATTCATGTCTCACTCAGGCGGAATTTTAATAGATTTTTTTCATCTAGAGCCATCACCAGGTGAAAATATTATTAACGTACTTTTTTTCTTTTTTTTTTAAAGTACGACATTCTTTTAGCGGTTGAGCGCAAATTATCAAATTTAGCATATCAACAAACTAAACTAAGATGGTGAAAATGGTAAACAATATACTTGCTACACTTCAGCGACTTAGCATTTTGTGAACATAAACATCCAGAAACTGCTTATTTATCAAAAATTGTGTTCTTTTTACTAATGTATTTTGATTTTCTTTCTTTGGCAGAAAAGAGGTGTGCAGGGAAGAAATTGAATTCATCGCAGAAATTAAGTTCTTCTTCCAGTGGACACAGGGGTGAAAATATCATCTCTATGTTTTGATAATAACTTTCTGTCAGATGCATACTTCCTGCTGTTTGGCAGATGTGGAAATGCTGATATAAAAGTGAACAATGGATTGCAATGGATATCTGCCATGGTCCAGTGGTAATGATGTTTAGCTATGAAGACAGTTTCCTTTCATTACCTGTCGCTATAAATCAATCGAAAAAACATATGTACTGTGTTTTCTCCCTTTTAATTTAATACTTCATATCATCCCATTCTTTTAGGTATTACAGATTAAAAATCTATTAAATCTACCCTCAAATAGATGTCCTAATGAGAACACCCATTGTTTTCTATGAACAATGTGCATGTGTCAGACACATTTGATTTGTTGTGTATTCAGGCTGCTGCACTTCAGCAGAGCCTTTCAGAGATAACGTAGAAAAAGCAACAAGTGAGGGGTAGTAAAATGAGGAATGAATATACCTGAGTGTGTGTGTGTGTGTGTGTGTGTGTGTGTGTGTGTGTGTGTGTGTGTGTGTGTGTGTGTGTGTGTGTGTGTGTGTGTGTGTGTGTGTGTGTGTGTGTGATTGTTTGCATATGTATGTCCTCTGTGTATTCATGTCACACTGCTGGGCACAGAACATATTGGGTGTTAGGACTGGCAATGTCGTTGCTATGGCTACCACAAGTCTGTCTTTTTTTATTATCAGTAGTCCTCACTAATAGGATGTGAAGAGAAAAACAATGGGGGAAAACATTGGGTGGGGAGCTGCACTTTCTCAAACACTTTTAATTGTTATGTGCAGAGGTGGCCTGAAGGGACTTTTTGCTCATAATTTGCTTCATCAAATGTAAGCACTTGAAGGAACTCAAGATTAAAGCTAAACTCAACCTCAAAGATTCCAGCATTTTCATTTCAGCTTGAAGCAATTTAACCACTAATGTTTGCCTAAAATTTCAGTGCAAAACTTGCCATTACAACTAAGCCTCCAAATCTGTAATAGTAGCATGGTCAGCTTTAAAGAGCATGTACATGTCTGCATTTAATAACAGGGAATTAGATTGTCTGGTTGTTACTGCAGGTTGTGCCACATCCACTTTCCAGTAAGCAGGAGGTGTAAGCCTTATAAGCCTGCACAGGCCCAATAATCCTGTATACTTGGTGTCATGTTGAACATGTGAACCAGATGCAAACATCAATGTAATGAGGTTGAGATGGAAACTTTCTGTACCACAGCAATGCACTAGGGTCAGCAGAAACACATCGCATCCAACACTTGCACACACATGTTCAGGCAGGCAAACGTGTTTTACAATCACTCACTCATACACATGGAAGCTTGTATTAAACACACACACTGCTTCATGGTAATTTAGAAGCATCTTGAGTCCGTTAACATGTCCAATCTGTTTACTTCAACAACAGCAAAACAGTATCTCTCACTTCCACTCGTCAAGACACACACACACACTCCTCTCAACTCTAGCACTACCAGCCTCAATTTGGCATCACTGTCTTCAGAATAGATCATTATGCAGGTACACCACATGGTGCTATGTAATAAGATGTCTTCCAAGTGTGTTATATTACGCTGTGTGTCTACTGTTTAGATTCCATGTGTATTGCCGTACTGCTTGCAAAATGGAATGGTGATATGGAAAACATGTGATTAGGACCCAAAGTTGACAGATGTTCTATCCTAAGATAAGGCTATGTTAAGGCTATATACAGTAACAACAAAATGAATGGTAGTAATAATTATACATGTCATCTGTGCACAAGTACAGCTTGTTAAACTGCTTTAATAATAATCATTTAATAAAATGTGCTCTAAAAACATACTATTGTTTTTTATCATATTCTAATGGTGGTAGCAATATTGGTAACAATATTAGCGTTACCAGTAGTTTTGTTTGTAGACATGGCCTTGTAACAACCTGGCTTTCAAAGCCAAAAGGAGGTAAGGGATAAACCAGGTCTTCTTTGGGCTTAAGGGGAACTACGCACACTTTCAAAATTCGCACATGTTTTTCCTATGGTCAAGACAGTCCAAAATATTAGTAAACATGAACAACTATCTCCCAAATCCCCAAAAATAGACTGCTAAAATTAAAATGTGTGATGTTATCAAATATAAAGTCTGGAACTGCTCTATAGACAATGAATTGGGAAATATGTTCTAGATGACACTGAGATGGGAATGTTCTGAGTATGTAGTACATTTTCTGTTTCAGAACTGAGCATACTACAATAGAATAAAAAAAAGAATACTAACATGTGGGTTCACAACATTTTCTATCCATTGTCTCTGGAGCAGCTCCACACTTCATACTTGATGGCATCACAAGTTTAAAACTTTCTTCTCTGGTTCTGTCTTTGTCCTTTGTAGCTTATGTTCACAAATGTTGATTGAACTTTCCTAGGCCATGGACATAGCATATGGGAATTCATAATGCAGGTGGTGTTTCCCTTTAAACTAGTTGGGACCGCAAAAAGGCCCTTGTATGTGAATGTGATGCTCTTCCCTGACTCAAAGGAAATTCTCAAGTTGGTTATAACAGTAGCTTTGGGCAAGATACAACTGTGCTTTAAAAGAAATCAATAAAACCTTAAACATACCCAGATACCAAAAGCCACAATTTGAGTTATATGATTTAGTTGTGTAACTATACAGCAGCTACATTTTGATGTCAGCATTACAGCCAGTCCAGATGTCAGGAAATCCAAGTAGCTAAAAAAAGATATTCAGATAATTAAAAACTGGAGAAGAAAGAAAGATGGCATGTCTCTCTTTAGTTTATGCCTCTATGATATTCCTTAAGAGTGACTCATCCTTTCAGTCAGCTGTATCTGTGTATCAGCAGTGTGTAATGATGCATGATGCCACTGAACTGCTGTTCTTATAGACTATTTGGCCTAACAAGCGCATCAAAATGGAAACCAACATGAAGATTGTAACCTAAAGTAGCCCCACAGAGTACTGCATGTCAAAGAAGTGACAGAAAATGTTTTATATCAGCTGAACCAATTAAGTGCTGTGACCTTCTTGCAGTCCTAAACTTGAAGCAGTAAATTGGAATTGCAAATGTCGACAGTGCCACTGACTGCAATAAGATGTAAGAGTAATAAAACGGATCTTTCACCTGTCTGCTGTTAACAGAGGATCAATGGTAACTTTAATGGCGGCAGTCGCTGTTTCTGTCCAATAACTTCAATCAAGAGTGGATTTCTTGACAAATGTTGTTTGATTAATTAAAGCTATTTGCAGGCTTGAAACAACTTCTAAAATTCTTGCTTTACTTATTGGGTCTTGAGGGATTAATGCTTTTTTTTGTGGGGGAGAGGTTGAAAAGGAAAAGGTAAGTGCACTGCTGTAGCCAAGTCAAAATGTGAGGAGAAAAAAAAGCATCCATGGCTTTCTCCAGATTGCTAAATAATAAATGGCATCAGTAAGCTGTCAGTACCTGTGTCTTGAAGTGCGTTAGAGAAAGCCAACGTGCAGTTTAACCTTTGAAAAAGAAATGAGATTAAATGCAGAAATCAACAGGTGGTTTGTATTTTTTCATTTAAAGAAATAAGACAATAACATAATATTCAAAATAAATTGGATGTTGTTTTTTTGATGTAAGTAAGTCACCACAGGTTCAGCTGAACGACACCGATGTGTTGAACAACCACAGGATGTCACTGTTTTACATTAATTATGGAGTGAGCATATACTGTATACCTTTGTGACAGCTCAAACAGGAGATTTAGAGAGTCTGTATTCTGGGATAGATCAAGTGAAACTTGCAGTTTCTAGATTTCCACTATCACTAGAGAGAGAGACAAGTTGGCCACCAATGGAAAACAGTTTGAAAAGGTTCATCATTAGTCGTGACTGTAATATTAATATTTTGAATAGGTGGTTGTTTCACTGTCTGTCATTGAATGTTCACAGGTGAATGGCAGCATTGTTACTGTAAATATTGGTTATTTGAGGCTCACTGTGTTGTACACTATGTGTACAGTGTGTCAATTATTTAAAATACATAAATCCTTGACACGAGTCAAAAAAAACACATGAAAGGTGTACTATTTTCTTTTGCTGCCTGTGCATTCACTAAGTAAAAGCAACATGATTTTAAATGGAAGAATCCACTTAATTTATGTTTTTTATCATATATCATGTATTAAATCAAGAGCACCAAAAACAGTACGACTTTCTAATGGAAATAGGACATAATTATTATTTTTCTTTTATACCAAAGTATTGGTGAGAAAAATGTGGCTATTAGAACCTTTACAGAAAGTCTGGCCACTTTTAAATGGTTAGTTATTAGCGGCTTTTAACAATGAGAGCAGTGAGAGTGCACTTCACAAATAGGACATCCTTTCAAATGAAGTGTGCAATAGCCTGGTGCCCACTCTAATCGCCTACCTGAAACACTGTCTCACTTATGACCCTAATCCATCATTGCATGTATATGTGTGTACACACGTGTACTTTTGTATACGTGTTCTTTAAAGCACCCCTCCAGTCAGTGTTACTTCCTGTTAAACAGTTAACCTTCTTTCTCAAACAGAGAATGGGTGTGGATAATAGTCAAACGTAATCAATAACCATGGCAACCAGATTGCAGCTACAGCATCTTGGATAACAGCCATAAGTCACTTACAGTAACTGGATGAATTTACTGTTCATCAGACCATAAATGAGGCAAGGATTAGTATAACACAGACTGTAATGTTTTGAACGGTACTTTTCTCTCGTTGAATCGAGAAGATCTTTGTGTCTGGGCTGAAACTTGTGCACTCCCCTGTGTCCGGACCTGTTAGAGGCCGGTGCTGGTGCACGTTGCAAACCTCCTTACATCTCTCAGCAACATGTCTATCCTTCCTGCGGTGCGCTGTGGCCCGTAAAGATGGCAAAGAAGAGAGCGAGTGAGAGAGTCATTCGGTGTGTTTCTACCGGTGAGATTTCATGCCTTGATTACACCAGTTCGCCACACAAAGGCCATTATGAAATATATAACAACACACCTGGATGAAGCTAAAAAATAAAATGAAGACCCTAAGTTAGCTAATGCAATAAGCCATGCTAGCTAACGAACATTACTGTCACGTTTGTTAGTGTCTGTTTCCTGTTTTATTTTGTAGTAGTCTGTTTTGCTCCCTGTCTTGTTTTCCCGCCTGTTTTGATTGTTCTGCCCCGCCCTGATGTGTTTCACCTGTTGTGTCAGCTGTCCCTTGTTAGTGTTCGTTACCCTGTGTATTTAGTCTCTGTGTTTCCCTAGTCTTTTGTCGGATTCTTGCTTTTTGTTAGTGTGGTGTTTCCTGTCGTTATCTCCTTGTCTCCTGGTTGGAATGAATCTCTTTTTGAACTGCATTTGGGTCCAAGCCTCTTCATCACCAAACCCTGACAATTATACCTAACTAAGTCAGCCGTATGACCTGCCGATTTTACTACAGTCATACATCATATTCCTGTTCCAGCAGAAACCTTCTTTTTTTTTTTACTTTGAACACAAAATGAAGTTATTCGCAAAAAAATATTTGCCGAACAGTGTGGTTATTCAACATTGTCAGAAAATGACACAGAAATATATGAAATATTAAAATTTCAAAACACACTGGAGTGGGCCTTTAAGGTGTGAATGTGGTGTGTACACACATAATAGTGTTCTGTTCCCCTTTCATACATCTCAGACACCACACAATGTCCCAAGCACTGCCACACACACACACACACACACACACACACACACACACACACACACACACACACACTGACAAGCATTCCAGAGGCTGCATGCCTGCCCACCCCCCAACACACACACACATACCACTGGACCCAATGTTAGGGTCACCCAAAGGGCACATGAAGGAAAACTGAGTCGTTTTATGACCAGAGGGCAACAGAGGGGAGCACAACTTTGTATTGAGAGAAAAAACTAAAGTTCTAACATGGGTGAATTTATAAAAAACTGACTTCAAGATCAAAGGTTTAAAGTACAAAGGTGTTAATTGTGTGTGTCTTTTCTTTTTTTTTACTGACAAAAATATTTCTAGTCATGTTTCTTATTCTCATTAAGTTTAAAAGCTCTAAACATCCCCCATGCTCCATGTTCTTTCAGGATAAATCCTCAGCAGTCCATGGTGTACAAAGTGCAAAACACTCTGTTCAGCCTCCCAGGAACATGCTGAGGTGTTGTAATGTTAGCTGTGATGTTAGAAAGCTCAGCTGCTAATGAGAGAGAGGGCGAGAGTACGAGGAAAGTGGGTGGTGTGAACCTTCAGTTAGCTAAGCGCTAGCTGGCACCGAGAGCAAAAGGGGAGGCCAGGAAGTAAATAAGAAATCGTAACTACTATTAAGCTGAAATCAGTACTGAAATGAGTCACACAATCGCACAAGGCCGACTGAAGCGATCTTGCTTAATACTGGACCAATGTCAAAGAATGTTGCTCCCATCAGTCATTTAGACACTAAGACATAGGAAAAAAAGGGTCCTGGTTGAAAAAAAAAGGAAGTTACCCTTTAACGTATGTGTATTTGCACAAGTGTGTTGGTTCTGGCCGCTGCTGCACTCCCCATTCCTAGATATTTTTAACACTGGGCATCAAAGTTTGGCTATGTTTCTGGTGCTCCTACTTGGCACCTCTGCCATACACATCCTATGTGTTATAATTCTCTTTTGCTCTCATTTTACATCTAAACTTCTTGATATTTTTTCTTATTCTCTGTACTTCCCTGACTGTTTGCCCAAGCCTTCTCTGTGCCAGAACATGTGCTTGCTGGTTCACTGCACCATAAGGTATATTTATCAGTAGGCAGCTTGGGAGCACCCATAAAGATATTGCCCTACTCCTTCAATGCTTATAGGTCCAATTAGTGAAGAAAGAGTTTGGGCTAATGCTGCATTTAAATTAACTTATTTTTTTAATTTTTTTATTTATTTTTTTTCCTGTCTCTGTGGAAATTACTAAATGAAACTAAACCCCCATGTTCCCAATACTCCAAGCCAGTTAATGTATGAGGGGAAAGAGAATGTAGGAAAATCTTTCTATAGTTTAACCTTTTTAACAAACATCACAGACAGCAGCAAAGGGCAAAGGAACATGCTGCAGAATGTCTGCTTTGATGTGGATTTTAACAAGATTTCTATATGTAAAGTCACCGAAGTCCAGAAAAAAAAAAACATCAAGTCAGCAGCACCAAGATATTCTGTACAGTCATGCAGTGCATTATTTAAGTCTGACATGAAAAGAATGTTTCTCATTTTGAGGCTCTCTGCAAAAATAGGTACCAACACTTAAGATGGAATGTAACATGTCATTGTATCAGATTTAAGAGCTTGCAATGCATTTATAAAGAAGCCTGATTCAGATGCTAAAACAACACATGCACACACAAATACATAAACAATCCTTCGCCTACAGGCTCAGCGTGTTATTTAAAGATTTATTTTGAAAGAAAAGACAATGCTCCTCAAGATGATTATCAGTAATTATTATAAAGTATCTAAATACAGGCAACTGAGGTATATCTGTCTTTCTACAGGTGGAGTGTGAGAGAGAGAGAGAAAGAGAGAGAGAGAGAGACAGAAAGAAAGAAAGCCTGAGAGAGTGAGCGACAGTGACAGAGAGACAGAAAGCTTGCACAAACAATGAAAAGAACAGAACATGGGAAACATCAATGTATAAAGGACATGGAGGGTGTTGTATACTGTCTGAAGAAGTGGTCTACATGATCATGGTGCATCATTCATTGCAATGATTTCTATATAAAAGGCAAAGGCTAAAATTTCCACAATTACCGAACCTTGTGTTACAGCCTCAGTTACACTTTAACGTAGAAAATAATGGCATACAAAACCATGGAAACTGTGTTCTACTGACTTGATACAACCTTCTGCATTCAGAAAAATGCATGCAATGTTGAAAGAAGTGCATTGACTTCCAGCAAAGATTCAACCTGCAGTTTAAAATAGATAAATTCTTTGAAAGCTTAGTTATATCATCGTCTGTTGACTTTTGCTTCAATGTGTAAAAGAAACATTCAAAATAGATGGCTCATATGGCACACTTCCTGTGATTAGACCAAGATCAAACTGAGAACCTGCCACACCTTTCTTAAATAGTTCAACATTGTGTATAATACACTTATTCACTTTCTTGCCAATAGTTAGTTGAGGATATTGATACCACTCATATCAGTCTATTTAATATAAAGCAGCCAGTAGATGGTTCTGTTGGAAACAGGGGAAACAGCTAGCTTGACCGTCCAAAGGTAAAAAACAAATCTGCCTACCAGCACATTTAAAGCTAACCAATTAAAACGTTATATATATTTATTTTTTTTATCCACAGAAAAATGAAAGGGTAAAGACTCCAAGTTCTCAAGTCCTGTCATCACCATCAGGTTGCGGGCAGCTGGCGAAGATTCCAGGAAGTCACTGCTCTCAGCCAAGAAACAGTCCGACACAACGCCCCACAAAACCACAACTGGTACTATTCTGGTTAAAAAAAACAAGAACTAGCCAGGTCATTACTGAGCTTTCCATGTCATTGTTTTTTTTACCTTTGGACAGAGCCAGGCTAGTCTTAATGCTCAGCTAAGCTAACCGCCTGCTGGCGGTAGCCTAAAGACACGAGAGTGGTATCAATCTTCTAATGTAACAGTCGGCAAAAAAAGCAACGAAAAAGTCAAACTATTGCTTCAATGACACATTTTCGTGTCCTTATTTTCTCCTGCAAATACACATTCACACGCTCAGACACAGCAGCACAACAGATCATGTAAGGCATACCAATTTGCTTGACAAACAGCAGGCAGCGATCATAATGAATTAAAAAGACTGGAAAACACAGAGACATACATCCACGCAGAAACACACAGGAGGCTCAGTGAATGTATAAAAGGGTCTGGTGACTGTCGATTGTCAGCTCAATGATTCATGACCAGCTGTGTTCAAGGCAAAGTTTGAATTTTGGTTAATTTGAAATAATGCTAATGAGCAGCAGCTGGCTGTCAACTGCAGTTAAGTCATTATCATTAAATATAGAACAGTATTGTGTAATATGCTATCACGGTTAAAAACTTACTGGTCTATTCAGCAAAATAAATTCAGATTTTCTATAATAATTTACTTAATCTAGTTCTAAGTATTAACAAAGAGTACATTATGAATACATTGTAGAGTGTATCAGCATGTAGATGAAGGATTAAACCAGCTGAGGTTTGATGAGAGCCATACAGCTCTGTGCCACATACAGAACAGTGGTTCAGCCCTGTTACATGTGTATGAGCGTGGGTGGGTGGGTGGTGTATTCACGTCAGTGGATTGGAGCACATTTGTCTGTCTGCCCCTCTCTTGACAACTACTTGTACAGTATTTTGACTGAAAAACACTCACACTCACACACACACACACACACATTGGCAGACTCGCAAATGATGAGTAAAACAAGATGAAAAAAATTAAACAGAAGGAGTGATTGTATCCAGTGAGTAGAGGAATACTCAGGCTGATTGAATGAACTACAGTATCAGAGTCGGAGAGACAGTGCTCCATCGGTCCGTGAGGGTACAGTCCACTGCTTTCCGCGGAGGAAGTGCATACTGCAGTGTCAATCCACCGGCCTTGGTCCATTCAGTAAAGAGCTAAGGGGAGCTTTCACTTCCCTGTAGCCCCCCACGAGTGCTCCAACAGTCAGAGGGGAGAGGAACTGCAGGGGGACAGGGGCGACACTATCCCAGAGTTCTGTGGATCACCACACACGGCAGATGTTGGCAGGGACCATGTAGCTGTTCTTGTTGCAGTTGAATGCTTTGGCAAATTCTGGGAAATTCTGAAGGGAGCCCAATACCCTGTAACACATACAGAGGAGATTGTTGGTTGGGGTTAAAGTTGCTGTATTAGAAGGTTATTTGTAATTGAAATTTACACAACATGTCATTTTATCAAGGTTTTAAAATGTTAGCTCCTACTGTAATTTGTTTCCTGCCCTTTGCCTCATATGACTGATTGATGTAAAAGAAAAACTATCGCTTTGAATTTACCTGAATTTCCCTGGACTGTGTACATCTACTTTAATGGAATTAATTGCTTGCTCTGGTCGGTGCGTTCCACACCACACCTGAAAAAACAGAGATTAGGACATACAGAATTAGACCAATACAATTTACAATATACCAATATAATGCATGTTTCCAATTCATTCATCAATCCATTCATATATCCAAACTGCCCACCAAAGTGTCCATCATCCATCCATTACTGTAATCCATCCATTTATCATCCATTCATGTATCCATCATCCATCAGTTACTTTAATCAATACATCATCCATCCATCCATCCATCCATCGAGACATCAATCAATCAATCAGTCAATCAATCCAACCACACATCCATCAACTACCTGAGCAAAGTTTAAGAAGAAGAGTTGATTGTGGGAAAGGTCAATGCCCGGCAGTGATGGCTCCTCTCCATGCTCTTCCACATAGTTCTTATAGGCCTGTAGTATTAATATGAGAAAAAAAAAAGTCTCAGAATTACCTAATTGCTGCTGATTATAAACACCTGGCCAAAAAGCATTCCATATTACACTTCTGCTAATTAAATGTAGATGTTCCAATTAATAAATGTACCTAATGTGCCACATAATACCATTTCTGACTCATTACTATTCAATGATAAACTTGGAAAATAAGCAGTAAACCAAGAATGTTAAACGGTTCGAGACGTGGTTGTTATTCTGTTGTCTTCATCAAAATTATTAATTTCTTAGGATACTTCCTGTAAACTCCTTATACAGACTTTCACATGCTGGGCTGTTTGGTAAATCCTGTGTATCTGAAAAATACAACTGTGTTGTTTTGGAAAGTATTTATTGATTTATGTAGCAAATTGAAAGTTGCTGCAGCAACTAATCTAAACTATATTGCCAGCCTTTTAGTTATCATTTTAATGCTAATTCATGTCACTTTGTATATACTGTCACATTCCCTGCCCAGCATGAAACTCAAATAATAGTATACAGGCATGTTTGAAACCTTGTAACTCACAAAGGAAATCAAATCTCCAGGAGCAACAAAGTGGACAATGTTAATGTAAATAAATACTACAACATCATGGTTGACATAAAGTAAGAATATTTATTATCTCATATTGCATTCAAATGTGTGAATGCCCTTTCTCTGTTCACCTCTGATAAAAAAAATCAGCAGCAACATCATGTCCTTTATTGTTGTGTTTACAATAACTAATGAGCCTGTCAGTGACCTGGCAAAATTACACATCTATTAATGTTAGCAAGCAGATGAAAATAACAAACCACATACTAAATCCTATCCTCCGTCATCTTTAAACCAGGACTTTTAAACCGAGTTCCCTCCTTTGTTTTCAGGCTCATTACCTGATATGCCTGCCGTATCCCTCCATTGTCAGCAATGTTCTCCCCGAGGGTGTTGTTACCATTTAACTGGGATATAAGTTGAGAAAACACAAAGATAGGCAGGGAAAAAGGACAGAGGGAGATGATATTTTTTTCCTCCGTATTTCAGCAAATCACAGATATCACTTTTCTGGGATACATGTACAAGAAAGCATTGTCCCAAGGGATAAAAGAAGCATAGTTCAAAGCAATAGGACAGAGGGAGAGAAACAAAGAGAGGGAGAGGGATTGATATGTCAACAGAAAATATTAAAGGCAACTGAAGCAGAGAAGAGATGAGCCTGCAAAACTGGGAGAAATATGAAAATGGATAGGCTGGCAAAATTAACAGGAAAGCAAATAAATTAGCAAAGTTTGGGACAATATTTGAGAAAAAGTAAATTATATAAAAACTTAAAGAAAGAAGAAGGAGAGAGAGATTGTCTACCAGGACATACATGAAGTCCATTGGCCAGGTCCCAGGAGAAGTTGCCATACTGATTGACGATGCACTTCGACAGGTCCAGAAACCTATCAGTGGAGTCTGGTGTCCACCAGTCCTTCAGATCACCATCTTTATCATAGTTACGACCTAAAACAAGAAGCCAAATGCATTAAGGGTTGGCTGGTTGTATTTTTTTAACAAGAAAAAAAGGATTGGGACACCTCTCTATGCCCAAACATCCATTATGTTGTTATCTGAGACAGCACAAACATGCTGCAAGTGACGTTAATTACAGGTTTCCATTACATTTCATTTGTTTCCATTGTGTTTCCGGGTGACTTGCAGTTGTGGATATCAGTATACAAGAATCCTAACATTGAACATAATAACATTACATAACCCAATGAAAAGTATGCTTCTTGGAGAAACAAAAAGCAATAGTGTGGACAATCATACCATTGTCATCAAAGCCATGTGTGATCTCGTGACCGATCACCATGCCGATGCCACCATAGTTGAGAGATTTAGCCTGGCCTTTGCTGAAGAAAGGCGGCTGCAGGATACCTGCAGGGAAAACTGACACCAGGGGGAAAGAAAAAAGAAAAGAAAAAAAGAAGTAGCAATAAAATGAAAATGTAACTTCTATGGGTTTGTCTTTACACAACTTGCTTTACAAAATGCAGAATGTTAAATAATTGCACACATGTTTGCATGTGCACATGTGAAAATACCTATTTGGTTTTTGCTGGATGAGTAGAAGGCGTTGACAACAGCAGCTCCAGTTACCCACCTGCAGAAGACAAGGAGGGTGGAATTAAAGAATGATAAAGTGAGGAGCAATATAGTGCAGCATGCTTAAGATTTGATGAGAGATAAATATGACTATATAATAGTATGTATGTTTGCATGTAAAAAGGTTGTTGCTGCTCTTATTTATCATATATTTTATTTACTTATGTGTGTGTGTGTGTGTTTTCTTTGTCAGTTTTTAAGAACGGCACTAAGGCAAATTCCTATCAGCTGTGTTGACGAGGCAATGCAGTATCAAATTAACCTGTGATTAATGACAACGAGCTAATATTAGCATTACTGCTGTGCTCAGTGGAAGGCTGAACTGTATGTGTGAGTAGGAGTTTGTGTGGGAGAATGTGAACGCACTGTGCTAAATGCAAGATGGTGTGTCACACTACAAGCACCATAAGTGAATAAGTCATTTATTATTAGTGATTACATAATAAAAAATGTAACTTTATTACTACACAACTGGAACAAGCCTGTTTGCAGAACAATGATTTAACCCTGCCACCAGAAATACATCAATTAAATCTTACTCCTCTTTGTTGACTTTGACTCTGAGTTTCCGCAGGCGTTTCTTCTGCACATACTCCAGGTTCTGTAGGATGTTTTCAAAGTACTCCTCTGCACTGTAGGCCAGCTAACACCAACACACAGCCAGAGAAACAGGAGGATTAGCCCTGATGAGAGCTATCAACACTTGGTCATATATTCTCCAGCAAAACTCATAAAAGCCAAGAATTCATCAAGCTGTTTTCATAGAACTGATATGCAGTTTTGATGAACCTGCTCAGGTATTCTGTTACATTTATTCGGTTAAAAAAGAAAAACATTCACAATCACATCATTTCAGACACTCACATCTTTGTACTCATTGTTAAGGTATTTGTCATCCATGATGTTGTCGGAATAGCCGATCCGTTCCCGAATAGCTCGGGCCTACAGAAAAGTAGAGGAGACAATTTGACAAACAAATGTTTTAGTCATCACATATCCGAAAGAAGTACAATACAATACAATACAATTGACAGTTCATTATAAACAATACCCTTGGGCTGGGGTAATCTGTACCCCCCCACCCCCCCACCCCCCCCCCGACGGCAGGCCTGCTAACCTTCTCCTCAGCTGCTTTCTTAGTCTCTGCGTCCATCCAGGTCAGGTCATGAAGGTTACTAATGAACACTTCCCGAATGTCTTTAATCATCTCCTCCATCTGATGCCCCCCCCCCCCCCCCCCACACACACACACACACACACACACACACACACACACATAGAGAGAGAAAGAGACAACAGTCACAAATATGCTACTGATATTTCACAATCAAATATATATCCTGAAAAAACATAGTGTGGGAGTTTTTCTCATAAGGTCTGCAGAAAGGATGCAGTGGAAAGCACACACTGCAACATATTGTGCAACACAGTCATAAAAATAAACTTCCCTGAACCAGGCCCTATCATTACATAGTCACATATCAATATAAGCACTTAGGGTTACATTCCCTCTGTGTAGAAGTGTGGTGGCCCTGGGTAATATTACCGGTAGTGTAATAATGTTTTATGCGATTAATAAGACGATGAAATAATAATAAAAAGATCAATTATTTTTACGTATGAATAAAGGGAGGTGAGGCAATGGCAGTCAGAATTATATCATGTTTAGTGACAATTAAAAGTGTGGTATGTAAAAAAAGTCTCATCTAATGTTCTACACTACTGTAATGGCAAATTTGCAGATGCATTATTTATAATGCTACAGATTTACATTCTACATCTTAAGACATCCAGCCGTTTGGGATTGAATTACTGAGTTACTGAAATAATCCAAAACTGTATAACTGTAATTTATAGAAGTGGTACTTGAGCCTAATGTTTCACGATTAGTAAACAAACAAGTTATGCTGTTCTTATTAAGCAAATAAATGTTTGGAACAAAACAAATATTTCCATGTCATACTGGCTCAACTGTAGGGATCTCACGATAATGAGATATACCGTTCACACAGTAAGGTGCTCAAAAATCCACATCCAAAGCTCAGTTGTGGTGTAAGCTTAAGTATATATTCTATGATGTATTGCTCTTGAGTTACAGAATTAACAAGAATGCGCCTGCACGCAGAGAGACAGACTGACTGACGCCACCATAATGGCATAATGCTGTGCAAACTTTGTACTATACCATGGTGATAGGACATCCAAGTTCTGTCCACAAACAAAACAAAAACAGAATAAGAATAAGTCACGAAAAAGTACCTGAACCAGTGAAAGAATGAAAGCCAAATAGGAAGGGGGAAAATGACAGTAAAAACTGCAGGGATAACGAAGGTCACCCTTCCAGATCCCTCTAACCACAGCTGTGCTCTGAGACCGCAGCGAGCTGACAGAGGCATTCCAGTGTCTCATCCCATCAGCAGACCCCTCGCTGACACACTAAATGACCACTCGGACAACACGCTGTGGTTCGCCACAAACCGCCAGGGACCGTACTGATAGGCTTTTCTTAAAATATTTTAGCATACAGCGTGTGTGTGTGAGTGTGAGTGTGAGTGTGTGAGTGAGTGTGTGTGTGTGTGTGTGTGTGTGTGTGTGTGTGTGTGTGTGTGTGTGTGTGTGTGTGTGTTTGTGTGTGTGTGTGTGTGTGTGTGTGTGTGTGTGTGTGTGTGTGTGTGTGTGTGCATACACAGATGTTTGTGGTTGCATGCATGCATGTCTGTTTGCATGTAAAACGCTACAATATAATTTGCATGGGTCAAATGCAGGGTTTATAATCTATGGTAAGTCTACAAAAGCTATATGTATCATTATAGTTTGATCTAATCCACTGTTATTCAATTTGATTTAATTCACTCTGTCTCCAAATAATGAACAAGTACAAGTCCTGCATACAAAATCCTTGAGTAAATGTAGAGAAATAGTATAATCATAACATACTCTAAGAATCATAAAGTACTCCTTGTGCAAAAAAAAGTGATATATTATTATGTATTATATTTTGGATTAGTGTCATAGTTTTATTAATGAGTGCCATATTTTACTTTTGTAGTTGGTCATAGTAGTTTAATCTATAAGAAAACATTATATTGCAAAAGCTGATGACATTTTGTGAAATCTTTAACTAGTAAAAGATTATATATATAGCTGTCAAATAAATTTCATGGACTTAAAACATGCAATGTTTGCTTCTGAATTACAGTGTCACGACACAAATTGTTTCCTATTGGCCACCAGGCTGAGGTGGGTGTTGCTTACCTGCCTCAAAGAGCTTACAAAGCAGACAAGAAGCAGACCAAGGGCAGGCCGGTTTTGGAAAAGACACAATCAGAGTCGAGGGACGAAGTTTTCTTTTTCCCCATCAAGTTGTGTTAATGTTTTTTGTCCGCGTCTTAAATGTCTATAAATGAACTATCAACGGAGTGTCAATGCTGATTGACACCGCACCGAGGACTGGGCTGGTCAGAAAGACAGAGCAATACTGCGCCCTGGCTATGACAAAGGTAGGCATCTCATCCTTACTTTTAGCCTGGCGGGCCGAGCGTTTAGCTCTTGTGTATTCAAATGCATGAGTAAGCCAAGTCAAGGGGCTCCTAGACATAACAATAGCATTAAGGTTTTCCCAGGGTTGTGGTTATGCCATGACAATAGTATGGTAGTGCAAGCATTAAGTAGCATAAATGTAAATACTCAAGTACATATAAGTTACTCTAAAATCTATATAAGTTCAGAACTTGTGTAAAAGTACTTTGTTATATTCTACTGGTGGAAATATATATCTGCGGCTGAGAGAAGGTTGGTATGTGAGGAGTGCAGCATGTGTGCCAGCTGCAGGTCAACTCAGCACGCTTACACACACATATAATGTATGTATGGCCATGTATTTGAGGAAAGGGGTGTTGATACATACTTGGAGTTGTGTGTCACTTTTTACACATACAAATGCATTTACTCAGGGTGCAATGTGAAATCCACATGCTCGAGTGGGTGAAGGTCCAAAAAATGACCAAGATTTACAGTGTGTGAGACACTCAGCATTATGACAGATGGATGATCGCACACAATCTGACTCACAAGCTGAGACACATACACACGCATGCGCCCAGAGTTGAGATTTACAGTGTGGGTGGTGTGGGGATGATAGCAAGGACACCTTGTTCAGCTGCTTTCAATGGGTGCAAGCAGAACATATAGTGGTGGGATCACAAGACGCAAAGGTGAAAAAACAATTAAGACACACAAACACACTCAACGGGATGGGCCTGAAACAGATGTTCTCATACTGTATATATGAGACACTGAATACATAAACACGTGCAGTGTTTTTGTGAAAATGCATGCCCTGAAAATTCATTTCAGTGATTCGGTCAATAAACAATAAACAATTGTCAATAAAAAATAAAACATTACATTTCATTATGTATTACACAGTCTCTACTCTGTCTAATAAGGAATTCCTCTAATGTTTTATCCTGCATTACATCTAATGTATAATCCACCCACTACTGACCAGTTCTTTGCTTTTTTCAGAGAAGGCCTCCTGCACATACAGTCGTCCCACAGCATTGTCCATGTTGTTGTTGACGTAAAGTGCACACTGTCGCCACACTGCTGCCTCTGACGTTGTACCAGACAGAGCCTGCAGGGAAAGTAACGAGGCACCGATCAATTACAGATGCAGGATAAACCACTTGGCATGTTGGTTAAAGAGGCTTGTGACAATTCTTTATTTGTGCCTCCATTATGCATCACCATTAGAGTTAGGACTATAAGAAATAGGACAGATTGGAGACAATTTGATTATGAAGAGGGTTAGGATTAGAAATAGTTATAAATGTGGTGATGAATGAATGGAGCCGAGTGTTGACATCTAGTGTTTATGTTATGGAGCCAGATATGTTTGCATTGCTTTGGGACCCTTGGTGGTTGTTTTGTGAACTGTCACTTTAAGGGAGGAAACAGGAAGTGCTTGATTTCTTTCGCTAGATATTGCCTGAGACAGCCACATGTTCCTGCTGGCTTCAATCTATTGTCATCCTCACTTCCACAGTTTATACATAGCATCATCTGTAAGTTATATTGTTTAAGTTCCTAGAAGAGACATTAATATGTTTGAAATTGTATTGGTTAGAAAGTTATGTCTTTCGTAAGTCATCTAACGTGGTTGACTTAATTATCCGCTATTTAGTACTGTAAAACCTGGGGTGTTTGTTGTACCAGCATATGGAAAACGGTTTTGCTTTGTGTTTACACTTACCTTGTGCAATATTTCTTGTAACTCTTAAACCTACATTGTGTAATTTTTTAGTTGATTCTTAGCAAAAACCCCTTTGTTCTTTCACAAATATGTACTCATTTATGTGTAATTACTTCCACCAACTAAACAAAGTATTCTCGTGAGCGTAGAATCTGACATTCAGAATCATTCAGAAAACATACGAGCGAGTTGCTCGAATGATGGCAGCCATGTAGCGCCTCCATCTTTAAAATACATTAGCCAAAGAGGGACATACCTCCGCATTTCGCCCTTTTACACCTATTGGCACCGTGACGAATGCAAGGGGGAGATTACTCGCCAGGGAAGCGAAAAAGAGAATTAAAACGACAACGCGACAGGCAAATGATACCTCAGTATCTGTGTACAGTACAGTATATGTCAGCTGATAAGTATCAAGAAACTGCAGTATAGCATCATTTAGAAACACTCTTACATAGTTTGTTGAATCAAGGCACCAACACGTTTATGCTAGCAGCATGGCTCTAGGGGCTGCAATATCTGTGCATCTTTGAACCAGGGTAAAAAATCTCGACCACTGGATGGATTTCCATGGAGATGTGGTACAGACCTTATGTTCAGACATTCATGTCCCCCCCTCCTAGAATTAATTGTGGTAACTTTGGTGATTCCTTAACTTTTCATTAGGTGCCACCAGCAGGTCGAAGTTTAACTTTGCCTACTACTTTGGTTTATGACCAAATAACTGTAAACCTAATGACATCCCTATCAGCCTCAGCTGTACTTTGTGTTTAATGCTAATTAGCAAATGTTAACATGCTAACATGTTACATTTAGATGGTGACCAAAGTAAACATACCTGCTAAACATCCTTACGTTAGCATTGTCATTGTAGCTACGCGTGTTGCAGTTAGTCAGCATTGCTCAAAGCACCACTGTGCCTGTACATTTCATTTTCAGTGCTCAAATTTCAATATTGGAACCCACCTCCACCACCACCTGTTTATCTATAGAAAGTTAAGGTGTCAGGGTCTTGGCGGTGTACCTTGCGAAAGGCTTTCCTGGTGTCCCTGTAAGATCTGCTCAGGCCTACCACCATGTTCATAACAAAACGCCACACCATGTAGTTCTGCAGATCCCTGTGGGGAGATGAAGGATGTTCAAAGAAACTCTCTTGCTCACACAAAGCTACAATATATCAGTTTTTTATTTATTACAACCCACCCCCACAAACAGGCTATTGTACACAAACACAATTAGGCTACAGACTCAAAAAACAACACACACACACACACACACACACACACACACACACACACACACACCTTTTGTTGTATCTGGCCAAGATAAGGTTGAGTCTTCTGTAATAGTTGGGGGAGTAGTTTATGACCTTCTCTGTGTCAGGAATGCTGATGTTGACTGTATCCATTATCTTAGCTGTGAAGTAACTCCAGTCAAATACCTTCAAGAAAAACAGGCATTAGAAAGAGGAAGTAAGGTGAAAAAGAAACTGCAAATTCTGATAGAAAAGGAGTCTATTTTTACCTGCGATTCAACCTCAAGGGTGAAGTTGGCGTTCAGATCACCCAGTTCCATCTTGTTGTAAAGCAACACTGGGTTGTTACGGTCCTCTGGAGTATCGGTAGCCTGGGAGTGAGTAAGTCAGAGAGGTAGAAAATCAAGAATTCTGTCACAACATAACCCAGCCTGTTTCCTGACATGTACAAGTGAAGTACAGGTCCAGCAGCAACAAACATTTGGAGTCCCTGGAGGCTTCAGGTCTGTAAATGTCAGAGCTCGAACGGTTTGACGTGCCTTGTAAAAGCCAGCAGCAGAGAGGAGGGGAAGTGAAGCATGGCAGTGAGCAGAGCACACATCTAGCACTGAATGACAAACGTGGACTGTGTAAACCTGTTCATATCTGAGAAAGTTTGTTGTGCAGGGATCAGGCTGGTTAACAGCTTGTTTTACATAGCAGCTGCTCCAGACTGCAGCCATAAACACACTAAGGAGAGAGGTTTGGGCTACAAATGGAGGAGATCATTCTGTCAGAAGTCATTTGCTCACAAAATCCTCCTGTTGTGTGAAGCTGAAATTGAAGGTAAGATATGCATTGATGCTGGAAAACATGGTCACCTTCTCTCAGTTTCTCAAAGAACTAAAAGTGGTCTTTTAGAGACCACAGACAGTTCTCAGATCTGATCAACTATTTAGGTGTCTGCTGGGTAAAAGTGTGAATGCATGCTTACGTTGGCGATGTCTCTCTCCAGGTCCATAACTCGTGTCACCTCCTCTCTGATGTGGGTTTCATTGATGTCCAATCTCCGGTCAGTGCGGATCAGCTTGGCAAGGTCAATCATAAACTTCTCGTAGGCCCGACATGCCTGTCAAACAAAGACTCATTCATGATATCCGTATCTTGAATTTAACAGGACGGAAAGGAGGTCAGTTTAACCAATGACCAAAAAAACAGAAGCCACACACACACACACACACACACACACACACACACACACACACACACACAGACTGATCTCAATAAGTGGCGTATGTATGACACGCCAATTCGTATGCCATTTTGGCGTGTTATCAAGACGCATAATCATTTCTTAGTGTGTTTATCAACGCTGTTTGGCCTCCATTGACTTACATTACCTTGCGATTGTGTGTCAATTTATGCTGTAGCGAGTAGTGTGAAAGCCCACAAATCAGCATATGGAGGTTGGTTGGGGTGGTGGATGGGTCAAACAACACAGGACTTTCACCCAGGAGACCGGGGATCGTGTTTTTGTAAAAGCTTTCTGCTGAAAAGACAGAGCCTGTTTAGCGAAGCTTCAAGATGGCCGACACTCGTTTTGCTTCGGCAAGCTTTGGGTAAAGACGACAGTCCAACCCCTTATGGGCAGGTTGAAAACATGCGGAAGTAGCTCCTACTACTGGCTGTAGTCCATTGCCTCTGGGCAAAAAATCTTCCGATGATGTAAAAATCTTGGTTTTCCGTCATCGGAAGATTTTTTCCAGACCCACAACACAGAGATCTCTCGTCTCAGGGGGACATGAGGGAGGGAAGCACGGCCATTCGAAAATACTACCGTGTTTCTACTGAGACAAAGCTTAATGCTAAATTGGTGAAGTATCCCTTTAAAGAATAGGGACTACTTTGTGTCTATAGGTAATTATGCATCTGAGCATACAAATATGACGTGCGGAGTTCCCCAAGGCTCCATTCTGGGGCCTCTCCTGTTTAACATCTACATGCTTCCACTGGCTCAGATTATGGAAAACAACAAAATAAGTTACCATAGTTATGCGGACGACACACAAATTTACATAACCTTATCGCCAGGGGACTATAGTGAATACAAAAACTGACTAAGTGCATTGAACAAATTAACGACTGGATGTGCCAGAACTTTCTTAAATTAAATGAAGAAAAAACTGAGGTGGTTTTTTTGGAGCAAAAGAGGAACGATTAAAAGTTAGCGCTCAGCTTAAAACGACAATGTTAAAAACAACAGACAAAGCCAGAAATCTTGGTGTAGTCATAGACTCAGACCTGAATTTCAATAGCCACATTAAGACAATTACAAAATCAGCCTATTATCACCTTAAGAATATATCAAGGGTTCTCAAGGACTCTCAGCAGGATTTAGAAAAACTTGTCCATGCTTTTATCTTCAGTAGACTTGACTGTAATGGTGTCTTTACAGGTCTCCCTAAAAAAATCAATCAGACAGTTGCAGCTGATTCAGAACGCTGCTGCTCGAGTCCTCACTAACACCAAGAAAGTGGATCGCATCACTCCAGTTCTGAAGTCTTTACACTGGCTTCCAGTGCCTCAAAGAATAGATTTCAAAATACTTTTGCTGGTTTATAAATCACTAAACGGTTTAGGGCCAAAATACATTTCTGATCTGTTAGTAAACTATGAACCACCCAGACCTCTCAGGTCATGTGGGACAGGTCTGCTATCTGTCCCCAGAGTCAGAACTAAACAGGGGGAAGCAGCGTTTAGTTTTTATGCTCCATATATCTGGAACAAACTCCCAGAAAACTGCAGGTCCGCCGCAACTCTGTTCTTTTAAATCAAGGCTGAAGACCTTTGTTTTTGATGCTGCCTTTCTTTAAATAATAGTTAATTTCTTATACTGAAACTGTTGAAACTGTATGACAATCTATATAAGCACATAAAGAGAATTAAAAAGTAAGACCGGTGGAACCGGCCCGTTTTCTTTTTTTTCTTTTTTTTTTTTGTCATCATTATTCCAGATTACATTATGTGGGTTTTACTAAGAAACTGCCTTTTACGAATAGCAAAGGGTTTAAGGTTGAAATAAGACCACTGATTACAACAAGTGTGAATTTTAACCAAAAGGGTTTTTGCTTGAAATAAGACCACTAATTACAAAAAGTGTGAATTTCAACCAAAAGGGTTTTTGCGAAGTTTTTCCAGAGAAAGAACCTAAGACTTATAGACTATATTTTCAAATAAAAGTACTTTTTCTATAGAATAGAATAGAATAAATCTTTATTGTCCACCAGGGTGGAAATTTTTCTTGAAGATGGGTGGCAAGCAGAGTAAACCACACGTCCCACAGGGACCAATAGTGGATATAATGATGGAAAGAGAAAGAGGGGAAGGAAAGGAAAAAAATAAAATAAATATGGGCCGGAATGTCTTGACTGTCTGGGATATTGGTCATCCAATTTTGGATTTATTATTTGATTCGATTTTGTGTCACTATTACCCAAATTGTGGTGTGTTCAAGTGGAAGATAGGAAACCCTTTTTACGAATTTACGATTGAACCTCAGGGGAGACCAATAGTGGATATAATGACACAAAAATACGGGCCTGGATGTCTCCAATGGTTAGAATATTGGTCATCCAATTTTGGGTTTCCTGAAAATGGTTCATTGAGTGAGACGAAACAAAAAAATGTCATCTGCTTTTATATTTTTAACTGTTTAACTGCTCTTTAATGTTTAATTTCTTATACTGCACTTTTTTAATAGTTTTTATGTAAAACACTTTGAATTGCTCTGTTGCTGAAATGTGCTATACAAATAAAGATGCCTTGCCTTGCCTTGCCTATTGAGATCAGTCTGCAACCCGTCTGCTGACATACACGCGAAAATGCAACGTGCTGTATACGGCGTAGACATACACGTGGATAGCTCAAAATGCATACAGACAACACGCCACTTGGCTTTAGAAAGTGATGTCTATGTTTACGAGTAGTCATGATGACACATTGCACACACACACACACGTTGCCTGCCTCAAGCTAAGTGAGGTTAAGTGATTTTTTGCATTTCAATCAAGGGTCCATAATTTGTAAAGTAAAACCAGCGCAGAGGATGTTTGCTCCAATCCCACACATCTGGTCTAGATTGAGAGACAAACAAATATGTTCTGTTTTGCCTCTTTTATTTTAATCATCATTGCTTCAGAGGGCATTTGTATTTATCGCATACACATGCTCGTAAATGCAAGTTTGTGTACAAATTAGCACAAAGTGAATTCAGGTACTAATGTTTAACTGAGACCCTCGTCATTTGTTGATTATCGTGTTTCCTGTAACTCCTGGGGTCAGAGAACCTCGGTGGCACTGGCCCAAATGAACACATGGAGCTGTTTTCATTGTGTATTGTACTGGAATTTGTTATGTGGGGGGGCTCTGTGGTTTCAGGGTTGTCATGGGTGAACGTGTGCGTGTGTACACTACAACAAAATCTACTACTACTACAATATCTGAATATCATTTGACAGATATGTCAAATATGATATATATCAGTATATAAAATATAGCAAGGTGAGACAACCCTCTGCTCTGAACACTAAAATGCCTATCAAAGACATTGTATCGTTTTGTAAAAGGAAAACACTGTTTAAGCAGAATATCACAGCATTATCAGAGCATTTACTTTCCTTTCAGACCTGTTAGTTTCAGATTTTTTTTTCTCTCCGTACCTCGCCATCCACCTTTCATTCTATGCCATCTGTGCTGTCCGTCTGACTAACAAGTGCGTTGAGATCACTTTTTCTTTTCTTTTTTCAATTTTATGGTGAGAGGCAACCAGTGTTAAGGTACATTACTGCCACCTAGACTGAGGTGCCTGATCTGCTTTAAAGAAACCCATTGACAGAAAAAGGGGAAACCCTGTAAAAGTTACGCGCCCCCTGATCACATAGAAGAGAGTAGGCCTATTTGCCGGGGCTTTCTGAGGCATTAACCCCTGATTATAGAAGTGTGTGTGTGTGTGTGTGTGTGTGTGTGTGTGTGTGTGTGTGTGTGTGTGCTTGTGTAGGCCTGTGTGTGTACACCTTAAACCTACCTCTGCGTAGGGTCCAGTGCAAGCGTAGTAATCTCTAGATAAGAGGCCGAGGTTTGTCTGCTGGTCAAACTGGCAAAGAGGAAAACAAGAAAACATTCATATTTATTTATATAAGCCAAACAAATTACATCTAAAAAAATGGGTGGTTATTTTCCAGGTGTGTGTGTGTGTGTGTGTGTGTGTGTGTGTGTGTGTGTGTGTGTGTGTGTGTGTGTGTGTGTGTGTGTGTGTGTGTGTGAGAGAGCTTGTTTAACTATATTCGTGGGGTCCAAACACCGGGAGTCCAGTATACTTGTGGGGTCCCGACAGCTTTGTGGGGCCAAAATGCTGGACCCCACAAGTTTAAAGGCGGATTAAGACTTGGTTTTAGGATTAGGGATAGAATTAGGTTATGGTTATGGTGAGGGTAAGGGTTAAGGTTAGGCATTTAGTTGTGATGGTTAAGGTTAGGGTAAGGGGCTAAGGAATGCATTATGTCAATGACGGGTCCCCACAAAGATAGTGCCACAAACCTGTGTGTGTGTGTGTGTGTGTGTGTGTGTGTGTGTGTGTGTGTGTGTGTGTGTGTGTGAGAGAGAGAAATACAGGGAGAGAGGGGGGCTTTGTTTCTAAGCTACAGTTGCACACCTACATGAATGATGTATGAATTGGAGTCCCTGTCATCGGTGCCGACAAAAAAGTTGACCAAGAGTTGAGTTCCATATTTCTCATTCAGCTTGGCGATGACGTTCTCCAACCTCCATGTTTCACCTGAGTGACAGAGAAGGAAGGAAAAGTGAGAGAAGGAGAATTGACTGTATATGACATCTGCTGTGTGTGTCATTGTAAAAAGATTACTCTACCATAGTTGGTCTCCCAGTTGTCCACAGCTACGGGCCACTCAAACACATCAGGTAGCATGTCGAGCAAAGGAGCCCCTCCCCTGAGCTCAATTAAACCTTAAATGGGGAGTAGATACAAACAAGCTAAAGTCGGTTTCTAATAATGGATGCCATTGTCTAATCAAAATTCACAATAGAAAAAGAAAAGAAACCTTCTTATTACTGATATATTGTACTTAATATCAAGCATAATTAATACATGCAAATGTGGAGGCATTTGAGTAATTTATTGATCTGGCTTCTAAGAAAAACATTTATTTGCATCACATAATGCTGTAAAGCTGAAAGCCAGTGATTCTTACCTTTAAAACTAATAATGTATGACAGTTTGTTATGTCACACTATAGCCACATGTAAGTAGGTTTTAATTTGAAATTCTTTATTAGGAATAACCCCTTGAGATGTAGCATCTCGTTTTCGAGGGGGTCCTTAAAGGCACACATATACAACACATTCACAATTAGACAAAACAGTTAACAAAACAACTTGAGGAAACCTCAAGAAAAACGTACATCAAACATACATACATACTGACAGACAAAAGACAAAGCTCTCCTTTACACCAAAACCACCCATATCCTCCCCATTCAGACCATTAAATATTAGACAATAAACAGTTAAGGTCATTAATATACAGTTGAGAAAAAAAAAAATATATATATATATACATATATATACATACACATACATACACACACACATACATATACATACACATATACATAAACATATATATACACCTACATATATACATACATATATGTATATGTATATATATATAAAAAAATATATATACATATAAAAAAATATATATACATATATATACATACACGTACATACACATACACACACACATACATATACATACACATATACATAAACATATATACACCTACATATATACATACATGTATGTATATATATATATATATATATATATATATATATATATATATACACACATACACACTATCCTGTCACGCCAGGATAGTGTTTTAAAATTTAATTAAGTTTGACAATGCAATAAACTGAATCAGAGACACATAACCTTTGATGAATGCAAGAAAATGTTTAACTTTAGGACAATAGAGGATGCAAAAATGAATGTCTGTTGACATCTGATGCCTGCTGACTCACTCTCATTGGTACAGGACTTGTAAAGGGTCTTAGCCTTGGTGAGAGCAGCGGCTTCCCCCTCCACTGTTTTTTCAAGGACACCTAAAATGAGAGCAGAGAAACAGCAATATTGAAGGAAAGAAATAAAGACAAAGACAGAATGATAAAGAAGGAACGAGTGCACAGAGGAAAGGGAAAAGAGAGAGGGGTGTGAATAACCTCAGGTACAATGTTTTTTTTTCTTCATCTTGGTGGATTCAAAATAGAGTCCAGCTGTCGCCCAGATGCATTTAATCATTTTAATTAAGGCATTTTGTCCCTGCGTCAGAGAGCGCCAACACAAATAAAGTGATGACTTCAAACTGTGGCAATACATAGCAACCAGTGACAAAACAGTACGGAAGAAAAAGTGATTTCAGGTCCTTCAGTGGCAGGTTCAGATGAATGTTATTCACCGCACAGTGGAGACAGAAGTTACCAAGACGCTGTAGAATTCTCTCTGACCAGAATGAGTTTCTGGCCAGGGGTTTTATACAAGTTTACAGGAAACAACAGAATAAAGAAAAGCTGAGAGGACATTCAACTCACAAGTCTGTCTGAGCAGATTCTTACATAGACTCAATACCGTCTGCTCGGTCAAAGCCAAGGTGTTTTGATTAGTTAAGGTGTGAACCTCTGTCGGAGCCAACCTGGGCTCACTCAGTGATCAAAGTGAAATGCTTCCTCTTAACACTAAGCTAGAAAAAGGCAGACTTATAATTCAGGATACACTAAGTCTGTTGATCAGGTAAAACAGTTTCAGGACAGTCAAAATGTCTTAAAGAACAGCAGGAACTTGATCAATGAACATGAAAGAGAGTATTACGGACGATAGGACATAATTCCACAGGGGGAAGAAACAAAATGTGTCTAAATTTAAAGGAAAAAAAAAGTCAAAATCAACTTTAAAGCTGCCATGCACAAAGAAATCCTATTAAACTGATGGAAAACAAACAATTAATTTTGTATATAATATATACAGTATAGTATACCTAAAAATGTTCCCAATGAAATTCTAATGTAACACAATATGTACAGTAGCTACCTGAAAAACTAATTTCAACAAATTCAGACTGTATGTTAGGAGGTTTGTGTATAATGACAAAACTGGCCAACATAAATGGAATATTCTTATGAGGATATTAAAGGTTTGCAGAGAACAGAGTACAGCTGTAATGCTGACTGTCCCCTTAATGGAAATCAGATTTTAATATTCTGGCAATTCTGTAAAATCACATCAAGTCCACTTGTCGAAGATCAAACGTCGTATCTAACGCTGAATGAACTGGAACGTTACATTAATTAATTGATAGACCAGGAACCAGGAACGCATAAAAATGGCTGGTACACTAGTACACAATCATAAAATGTTCCCTTGTACTGTGCATGGCCAATCTTTGCTTTGAAGGATGGAATAAATGATCAAACACAAACTATTAGTTGCGGTGCAATTCATCTTTTCATTTAAGTGATTAGAATATTTGGGTCATTTTTTTGTAGAGGTCAACACTCATATACAGTAGACCACAAATCTGCAATGCATATTTGAATCTGTGGTTGCTATAAATTGAATTCTCAGCACGGCAGTGGTAATCAAGGCACGGCTAGTGACCTCAGAGTAGAGAAGCAAAGAAAAAGGTGGAAAGAAATCAAGGAGCAGCAAAGCTAAATGAGTGGCAGTAAAACGCCATTTGAAAACAGGAGTGAACATCATTGCTTCCTTTTTTTTCTTGAGTATATTGCCCTTGTGAACACCTGCTGTGGGTATATGGACGTCAGTTAGCTCAGCCTCAGGCTAGGTAGACATTTCTAGGTAGACAGCTAATCAAAATGAGTGATGAAGTGTTTGTGTGTAAACTTGCTTCACTAAGGGGGAGGCGAATGGGACCAACAATACACTTTTCCGGCAATGCCTCAAGGCACAAAGTTGCAAGTGTAACCATTCCTTCAGGATGCGCTGTCGCTTTTCAGCAGCATTGATCATGAGAGTGAGTTATCATCAAGATTCAACCTAACACCCAGTTGGTAATTTGGGTGTTTGCTTAAATGGGGAATGCAAGTGTTTTGTTATGATAGTGTTAGATGCCCTCTGTCCTAGCAAACAAACACAGGACTTTCACTCAGGTGTCCAGTGTGAAACCGAAAGTCAACGGTCACTTTTTAGCCAAGGTTTACGGACCTTAGTTTGTGTCGTCACGTCACATCCTCATTTTAGTAGTTTTACGTGACTCATTTTAAGCCAATCCCTGATCATTTTCCTAACCCTAACTAAGTATTTTTGTTGCCTAAACCTAACTAGTTCTGTTTTACAATGTTAACTATGTGTTTAACACTTGCAACCATTTTAAATAGAACGGTCAGATTATTAAAACAACCACTGCGGTTACGTGTCACAGTCATGTGTTTACAATGGTAATAAGTAAAAAAAAAAAAAAAAAAGGTCACAGATGTCACTTTGGGAGTCATTGACGTATTTAGGTATAAGGATGTGTTGACTCAAATGGTATCTCAAATGTTAGCTCAACTTCAGCTTAAACTATCTGGTGTCATTTGGTACATCATTTTAATTGAATTTTCAGCTAGTATACCAGGGTTCATGAGTGGCATTGGGCTCTTTTAAAGACAATTTTAGAGAAGGCTTGTCCTGTCAGAGGTTAGGAGCTCAAATCCAGACACTTTAGAAAGTTATATTAAGCTATTTTGTTTTACAGGGAGGGTTTTGATGTGATCCCTTGAAATCCATTACACCTGGCACAGCACTACTTACACTGTACTGACAAATAAATCATCATGTACAACAAACAAGCCTGATCACATATTTTTATCTAGGATATATTATTTTTTCTTTGTGGCCGACAGTTTATTAATTGGCCATGGGAAATTGTTGTTTTGTCATTTGTTTTTATGGTTTTGGGTTTAACATTTCTGAAAATATGAGTAACAGCTGGTTTATACAAAAGTGTGTGGATTATTATGTACGTAGGATTCATGATATGTCTATTTGGTTTTAAACTGGTTTGACTGCATCATGAATAATGGATGATGTAATTTTTTATTTAAAGTCTACTCGTGTACATGCGAAATGTAGACTATGTAAATGGTAGACCTCATGATTGCTATTGCTGTTGTTTATGGTAATTTAGAGTCATAAATGGGCTATTTGAAATTGTTTGAAAGCAGTCAGAAGCCTTTATGAATTTCAAATGTAAAAATGTTTGTCATTTGAAATCCATTTACATTTATATCACACATTATTGCATTTGTATGTATGTGCAAGGTGTGACAGGACTTCATTATTCTAAAAGTTTCTAAACTATTTCTGATATGCATTTGGATGGTTACAGCATTATTGTCTGTAGCAGCCATTATAAGTAATCCATTCCTCAGGTTTTTGAAGTTTAAAAAGGCGCTAAATCATGGCTTCATCAGTTAGCTCAGCATCAGAATCTGCATCTTTTGTGCACTCACACAACTGCTACTGTTGACTTACACTAGCCATGTCAAGCTGTGCAAACAAAGTTCAGTACTGATCGTGTATGTACATCCAGCAGCTTAGCTTAGCAAAAAAGACTGGGATTACGTAGCCTGGCTCTATCCAAAGATAACAAAATCCACCTACCAGAACCTCTAAAGCTCACTCAATAACCAGTGTTTCTCATTTGTTTAATCCGTACACAAAAACCAAAGTACAAAAACAAACAATTTTCCGTTTCACAGAGGGTTATGTGCTGGACTATTTCTTGCCAGGCAACTAGCAGAGACTCCAGAAAGTTACTGGTCCCAGCTAAGAAATAGTCCAGCACATAAGCCCCCATAAAATCTTGATCAGATCATATTGTTCAGATTAATTAGAGAGCCTTAGAAGTTATTGTTGGCAGATGTTTTGTATCATCAATCTTCTCATCTAACTCTTAGCCAAAAAGTAAAAAAAGTATTTCTGAAAAGTTTTGAAACTTTATGTAATTTCCAATTAAAAGAAACCCCGCTTTTCAAGGGTACCATGTAAGTTGGACAACCTTTTGGTTTTGATAAACCATCACACAACTCATAGCCTCAGTATTGCCTCTTAAAAAGTTATCTCTTATAAATGTTGCATCGGGATCAACAGATATACACCAGCAAATTGCTCAATGCAACGCTAAGATCAATACAAGAAAGAGGATGGATCTTGAATTACACAGCCAACTGACAGGAAACTCTCCCCTGAGTCCATCACTCATGTCCCAGTGAGTTAGGATCAAAAGATACAGATGAAGAAAAATTGTTCTTTCTTTGTAATTTTCGGGACTTACCGACAGGGCCAATTACAATAAAGACAGTTAGATAAGGCACACTTTAAAAAAGGTTTACCCTTTCTTTAATCTCCAATTTCATCTAATGCCACATCAGATCAGCGTGTATTAAAGGGGTGACAGAATGCAAAACCGATTTTACCTTGTCGTAGTTGAATAACGACAGTTCGGTGGGTAAATAGGACATACATAGAAGCTCAAAATCCCATTGATACCCCTATCCTCTGCAAATCTCACATTTTGAAACTGCCGCTGAAAACGGGCGAATCTCAACAAAGCTGGAAGTTGACGTCATGATCTCAACTCCTAGTCTTTGTCACGCCCCAACATTTGCATAGGCTACACCACTGACCTGAGGTCAGCTTAGTCTTCTGAATCTAGCTAGGTCATGCAGATCTCCAGAGGTCCGCTATTTAAGGCGAGACACGGCAGGCAAAAACATTGGTTTTTTTTCACTGGTCAATTTTGAGATTTTGGGCTATTTGTCTTCAATAACATGTATTCTTTCAGACTTGTGGTGAAAAAAAGTAAAAAGTACACATTTAGGTCTTTATTTTACTACACTTTGTCTGTTTGTGTCGGTAGATTTCTCCTAAATTCAACAAAAGTTAGCGTTCTAAATCATCCCGCTGCTCCGCATGTCATATATTAAATATGTAGGTGTCACATATATACTATTTTAATATAATTACTGTACAATACTAAACAAATCTGTAATTGTGGGATCCTAAGTGGTGGTGAGTCCCTCAGGCTGTAGCAGGCAGATCCATATTTATCTGTCAGTGGAGCTGCTGTCCCTTCTCCTAGGAGAACTATCAGCTTCTTTTCTGGTGTTAACTTTTTTTGGCTATTTTTCCAAGGTGTAATTCTCTTAGTGAAGATAGTTTTTCCCAGTGGAGGAGGAAGTGCATCTCTGTCTGACCCAGTGACCCGGTCACTGAGCCTGTATTTAGTCAGGATCCGTCTCTTCTTCGTATCTCTGACAGTGTTCAGATACTCTGTCAAATAACAATTTAGTCTACTTTGTTTGCTTTCTCCAATGTTGTAAATATTGGTCTTTTGAATGATCATCATAAGAAGCTCATCCCTGTGTATTACCGGATGTCCAGTGACAGTGCAGCATGGAGGCACTCAGAATGCCAACACATGCCTCAACTTGGTCATATGGGCCCAATGTCAAAAAACAGTCTTTGTGGGGAAAAGCAACTGGGGTTGAGGCTGCAGCCAGTATGGCTATTTCTATATTTCATGAGGGTGCCTCTGCCATGCTGGCTGTGATGGAGATAGTGTGGCTTCAGAGCACAGCCTGTCAATGCAATGAAGGATGAAGACATGGTTACGATCTCAAAAGCCAATGGTGTCCATTCCACCAGCGCATAGCGAAGCCGTAAAAGTGTAAGCACAGCCAAAAAAGTGAAAAGACACCAGCAGGAGATGGAGGAAGGCCCTACATATGGTGCTGGCATGGATGTGTAGACTGTAAACTAACTTGGGGGAACTAGGCTGTGTAATGGTTGTGTTCTGTCAGTTTGTGATGTAATGGTCTTCAGTTGAAGGCCATGTTGACGTGTTGTTTTGGATGTTATGATCAGTGATGGATGATGCAATAGTGTGTGAGTTTTGGATGTTAAACAGTGTGATACATGGATCTTACTTGGACCTAAAGGGATATGTGTCTGTAATTCATGGCTTTCAATAGAAATTAGCGGAATTTTGCTATAAAATTTTTTAAAGCCCGTTTTCTCAAAATGACTTTTCTCTCATACTCCAAGTCTGAAATCTTCACTTCAGTAGCACCTTTATACACCAAACTTTCCAGTCTTGTACCTAGTTATATTATGATATATTTAAATATATTATTCCTAGCCCGATTTATATAATATTTTATTCCAAAAAACATGGCGAAAATCGATTTTTTAAGGCTACTGACAGTATATTCTGATTTACAGGATAACAAAAGTAGATATCCATAAATCCCTCTGTAATTTTTTTCCCATCTAATATGTGAACACAATGAAAAAAGAATTTTGAACCTGGCTTTATCCAATACTCAGATTTCATTTTTTAAAATATATGCAAAATAGCGCATATTTAATTAGATAATGCCTAATTTGCATATTTAAACATTAAATTACAGAAAACTTGTAATACATTTTTTTCTCATTAATGTCAGTAATCAACTGGGAGAGTGTCATGGTGATATCGGCTAGTTCACACTAGTCTCGCCTTAATTACTAAATTCACTTCTGAGACTTTTTTATGTGAGAAATCAACTATGTAGAGGTCAAAGATGGGCCGTTTTACGAAAATTGATGGCTAATTGAAAATTTTGTCCGACTGTGTGTCGCAGTTCAGCAGGAGCTCAGCAGGCTACGTGACAGCGGCCGGTGCTGCCTCACCGCCCGGCGTGTCCTACTTCATAGACTCGCTGTGAGCTAGCTGGATCTCCGTCACGAAGGGAAGCCAGCGGCGCTCCATACCCGCACAAAGTCACCAGTTACTGGGTTACTGGACTACAAAATGCCAAGGCCCTGATGGAGCTCCAGGGCCTGCAGCTAGCCGCGATCTTTACCCATAGGATTGAAGGGACAGTAGCAGCTAACGAAATCCCTAATGTTCACAAAAATGCATTAAATTGAAATCGGACACCATTATTAGCTCTATAAGACCTTGGGGTAGATGTTATATAAGTGACGTGACGAAATTCAAACTGTAAATATACTTTTATTATGCCGAAAGTGAAGCTAGTTAGCCGCGATCTGTAGCTACACATAGGATTGAAGGGACAGTAGCAGCTAACGAAATCCCTAATGTTCACAAAAATGCATTAAATTGAAATCGGACCCCATTGTTAGCTTTATAAGACCTTGGGGTACATGTTATATAAGTGGCGTGACGAAATTCAAACTGTAAATATACGTTTATTATGCTGAAAGTGAAGCTAACTAGCTGCTACCTGTACACATAGGATTGAAGGGACAGTAGCAGCTAACGAAATCCCTAATGTTCACAAAAATGCAGTGACGAAATTCAAACTGTAAATATAGCTACTCTAGTTATGCCGGCAGCTGGCAGCCAGCCCCAAGCCCGAGAAACGGTGACTTTCACTGGGTATGGAGGTTCAGGTTGCCGCTTTCTCGTCAGACTGTGTGGAGCTCCTAGCTAAAGTCCGACACGTCTTACCAAATTTGCAATTAGCCATACATTTTCGTAAAACGGCCCATATTTGAGCTTTATATAGCTGATTTCTCGCTTAAAAAAGTCTCAGAAGTGAATTTAATAACGAAATAGCCCGACAAACAACGTATAACTTTGCAGTGTCTGAAATATGAGACCTGCTGTCTCATCTCCAATGTGTTTCTATGGGGTTCGCTCAAACCAATCAGCGCGCAGCTCATCTAAATATTCAAGAGCATACCATATTTGGAAGAAAAGCTCTTGTTCCAAATAGAGCCATATTCACAGGGTAGTTAAGGGCCTAATAAAATAGCATTCGGGCAATTTTCAGCCCAACCAATGTTACATACCCTATTAGGAGACCTTAAGGAACAGTGTAAAATACCCTATATAATCATTCTATCACCCCTTTAAAAACATCTGTTCTTTTGTGCATAATTAATGTCATATCCACTCTCAGTTAACTTAGCAGCCCCAAAATATTCTAAATTTAATTCAATATTAGATCATAATCTTTTTCAGTTAGTTTCATTTGCTCAGAACTTTGAGTCATCTCTTTCATTTATATCTACTTGTTTCACTTATTGCATGACTGCCTTTCACTTCAGTCTCTTTCTACCCTTTCATTTTTGTAATCCTCCCATTTTCTCATTACCATGTGTGCACTATTTATGTGCTCATTTAATCTTAATGAAGTCCTGAGATAGGCACCCTTCATGGGGCGCTTCCTGCAAAAGGGCACAGATCATGTGTGTGTGATTGGATTATTGACTGCCTGGTGTTTAACCACAGCAAAGGCTTACCCTCTCACTCTCTCTCTCTCTCTCTCTCTCTCTCTCTCTCTCTCTCTCTCTCTCTCTCTCTCTCTCACACACACACACACACACACACACACACACACACACACACACACACACACTCTCTCTCTCTCTCTCTCTCCCCCTGTCTTGCCCCATGTGTGTGCGTGTTTGGATTTATTTATTATTTTATTTTGAAAATTATTTTGTGCCACCAAATGTTTGTTTGAGACATCACGTCAATTTGAGCCGAACCACTCAGCATGATACAGAATCAGAATTTAAAAATTTCTTCTCTCTGCATTGCCAATTTACCCTTGACTGCCTCTCGTACAACATGGCATTTCACTTGTAGTGTTTTCAGTTTGAGTTCTGCTTCCAATTTATCACTGTAGAGCATACAGTATATTTAGGCTGTATTACACACAGAAGCTTTAAGTGAAGTTGAAACTGAAATGAGTCGGCACGTTATGAGAGTGATGAGTCATATTCGGCAACAATGGAATTGTTTACTTTTCTGAGTGTGGTATAAAAACATAAACAATTTATTTTTCTACAGTCATTGCTTGAGATGTTCGCAATGGCAATAACCCCATTGTAGTTTACAGCTTCACTGAGGTACTTGTAGATTATCATATTGAGTTTTGTCAGGTTTTGTTTGCGATACAGGTGTTGATTTATCTTTATCTTTATTTTGAAGTCTTTGTGAATGGTTGTATTGGAGTTGGAATATGAGAGGAACTGTTTAGGGTGCCCACGAGTACGGAAGTAAACAAGGTCTGTCTACTTAATAATATAAGGAAATAAGTCTAAAGCTACAACTTCTTTGGTTCATTAAGATACAAACATCCATTGCATTTAGAAGAAAGATATGGAGTTTTGTTCCCAACGGCAGCGACAAAGCAGTCTAAATTTGCTACAGTACTTATCCCCACCTCTGACCTGCTTCTGTTCCATAGCATTGGCTGCTAAGGCCCATGGGTATCTTATAGCCATCTGCCATATTGACTGCTAGAAAAAAACACTATTTGTCAGATTTCTTAGAAACACATTTTGAGAAACATTGTGGATAATACATATATTTTTTTAAACTTTAAAATGAGAACAGTGGGGAAAACCTAAACCAGTGGCTTATCTCACTTTGCTACTATAATTTTAGCTATAATCCTTACAGTGGCTGCAGCTCAACAGTGTCCTTTAATGTACAAGTAGTAAATAAATATGTTCCCAGCTACTATAAAACCATTGACTTTGGCGTGCTCCTGACTTTTCCACTAGCCATGCCACCTGATTCTGACATTGACTCAGTACCATGTTGTCTGTCAAAGTACTTTAAACTTTTACTGTAAATAAAAGTTCCATCATGCACGTACCCAGTACAGTGTTGGCTTTGAAACAGCTAACAGGGCACATTTTTACCTTAGTGGAGGTCTAAACTGTTTCCTGTTATTCATAAGAATCCTTGCTGGCAAAAACATACTCAATTTAAGATCATTTATTCAATATATTTCTGTTGGCCAAGAATTACTGCATTAATATTCATATTATTTTACTTGGCCACAAACCTCTGGTCTGCTATCTTTATTTTATATGTTTATGAGAAATACAGTATTTATGGTATTGTGCAAGGGTTCAGACTGGAATTTTGATATCACAGAGGTCATGTGAACAAACCATTTATCTCAAATGTCTTATTGCCATCAGTATTGTTTGACACAAGTTCTGTTTCAGTTATTATCACAGGAAAAAACCCAGACATTCAGTCTCTGACTGTTAGCAGCATGCCTGACAAAACACCTCACATCTAAACACTTTTTCTGACGTCACAGACATGCTTTGACGCTCTCTTGGCGATGCCGAATTCTATAAGACCCATACGCTGGTTCCTGTGTTGCATGCCTCTGGCTGCAATTGTCTCCATACAACGAGATTTAGACCTAGAGTCATGTAAGAAGCAACTCATGTAATACAGAAGAGCAGCAGTATGCTTACACACGTCTTCAAGCTTGTAGCTTGTAGATGAACATGCTGTTTCACATTTCCTGACCTATCTTTAAAGCTTTTCTCAATACCATCATCCTCTTGCTACAGGGCTCTTCCCCACTTCTTAATATCTTTTTCTTCTATCAGGCCTTTTGTCCTTCATTTCAACTCACTATTCACCATTTTTGTTCAGTTTGAATGAAACTCCTTTCTTTCACTCTCCTGGTGTACTCACCTTCCTCTTCCTGACACAAACCAGCTAGTAATTAAAACGCTCACAGTCAATTGGGCAAAGTATTGCACAGTATGCCACACCTGAGTAATAGGAAGTGGAAAAAGACACTCACACAGGCACGTACACACATAAACACCAAGCTGTGGTCACAATCAGAGAACCGATCCTCATTATGAATCATTTATGGCCTTTTACAGCAGCACACAAATCCAAGGCATTTACAAGCGACCACAAATCTGCACAGCTTTCACACACGTTCACGTCCACACAGTCTTTTTTTTATTGCTGTCATACAGCCTAGGGCGCTGCAGTTTCCAGGTGTTTCCAGGCCTCTGAAGCTGTTGACAGGAAAAAGGATCCGTCCATCAGCAGGGGGCGGTTTCCAAGCAGGTGGCAGCAGCCATTTCCGAGATCAGAGGTTGCATGTTTGATGTCACCTCCAAAGCAGAGGTCACAACCCTCCTGAGGCCTCACACTGCCGAGGCATATGTCATTAAGAAATAAATAAATTCTGACAGCTAGATACAGTGAGGAAAATAAGTATTTGAACACCCTGCTATTTTGCAAGTTCTCCCACTTAGAAATCATGGAGGGGTCTGAAATTGTCATCGTAGGTGAATGTCCACTGTGAGAGACATAATCTAAAAAAAAAATATCCAGAAATCACAATATATGATTTTTTAACCATTTATTTGTATGATACAGCTGCAAATAAGTATTTGAACACCTGTCTATCAGCTAGAATTCTGACCCTCAAAGACCTGTTAGTCTGCCTTTAAAATGTCCACCTCCACTCCATTTATTATCCTAAATTAGATGCCCTGTTTGAGGTTGTTAGCTGCATAAAGACACCTGTCCACCCCATACAATCAGTAAGAATCCAACTACTAACATGGCCAAGACCAAAGAGCTGTCCAAAGACACTAGAGACAAAATTGTACACCTCCACAAGGCTGGAAAGGGCTACGGGGAAATTGCCAAGCAGCTTGGTGAAAAAAGGTCCACTGTTGGAGCAATCATTAGAAAATGGAAGAAGCTAAACATGACTGTCAATCTCCCTCGGACTGGGGCTCCATGCAAGATCTCACCTCGTGGGGTCTCAATGATCCTAAGAAAGGTGAGAAATCAGCCCAGAACTACACGGGAGGAGCTGGTCAATAACCTGAAAAGAGCTGGGACCACTGTTTCCAAGGTTACTGTTGGTAATACACTAAGACGTCATGGTTTGAAATCATGCATGGCACGGAAGGTTCCCCTGCTTAAACCAGCACATGTCAAGGCCCGTCTTAAGTTTGCCAATGACCATTTGGATGATCCAGAGGAGTCATGGGAGAAAGTCATGTGGTCAGATGAGACCAAAATAGAACTTTTTGGTCATAATTCCACTAACCGTGTTTGGAGGAAGAAGAATGATGAGTACCATCCCAAGAACACCATCCCTACTGTGAAGCATGGGGGTGGTAGCATCATGCTTTGGGGGTGTTTTTCTGCACATGGGACAGGGCGACTGCACTGTATTAAGGAGAGGATGACCGGGGCCATGTATTGCGAGATTTTGGGGAACAACCTCCTTCCCTCAGTTATGGCATTGAAGATGGGTCGAGGCTGGGTCTTCCAACATGACAATGACCCGAAGCACACAGCCAGGATAACCAAGGAGTGGCTCTGTAAGAAGCATATCAAGGTTCTGGCGTGGCCTAGCCAGTCTCCAGACCTGAACCCAATAGAGAATCTTTGGAGGGAGCTCAAACTCCGTGTTTCTCAGCGACAGCCCAGAAACCTGACTGATCTAGAGAAGATCTGTGTGGAGGAGTGGGCCAAAATCCCTCCTGCAGTGTGTGCAAACCTGGTGAAAAACTACAGGAAACGTTTGACCTCTGTAATTGCGAACAAAGGCTACTGTACCAAATATTAACATTGATTTTCTCAGGTGTTCAAATACTTATTTGCAGCTGTATCATACAAATAAATAGTTAAAAAATCATACATTGTGATTTCTGGATTTTCTTTTTTAGATTATGTCTCTCACAGTGGACATGCACCTATGATGACAATTTCAGACCCCTCCATGATTTCTAAGTGGGAGAACTTGCAAAATAGCAGGGTGTTCAAATACTTATTTTCCTCACTGTAGGTCTTAGTTGCTACTGCAAGAAAAGAAAAAAGAATGCACACATACAGTGCCAGTCAGACGTTTAGACACACTTTCCCAAAGTGTGTCTAAACTGGTACTGTACTTTGGTTTGGAATATCAAGTATTATCTTTAATATATAGCATTCTCTTTTTATTTCTCTGTAAAACACACACAGACCCGGACACACAAAGTCAACCTGAACATGTGTGTTTACATTATAGTCGGAAACATTCCAACTCTGACTGGTAAGCCAGACACCCTGAAGGAATGAGCACAACACTAACGGTCGGTGGGGATTTAAGCTGTTGAATGATTAAGACCAGCTATTTGGCTGCTCGTAAATGCAGCATTTGGAGCGCTTAAGTCAACGACTCTAAAGCACCAACCTTTGCACTTTGCCCAATATTTCATCATTAGTTGCGAAAGTGTATTTTTCCTCTATCTCGGCTTTCAGACAGGCAGCAAATGTCACCGCGAGATCTCTGATGAATCTGCTCATGTGCAGTAAAAATACAACAAAGTGTGAAATGACGCCACACGCTTACACAGAGAGATGCTATGTACGTAAGTGCACATAGTTACAAAATGCCAGAAATGAGCCCTTGTTGAGCAATGTTTATTTTCCTTTTTCCACCCTGTGTGTGATTTTTATGGGTGGTACGCCATGGAGAAGAGAGGACAAGTGAACAGAACATAACATATAGCTATAAATTGTTAGCAATGTACAATGTAACATAAAGTCAACATGCATCATTTTGTCTGACAATTCCCATAGTTGCCTGCATGCTTTTTCCTATAATTCTATACCAACTATGTCCTGTTTTTTTAAAAACTAATTAGAGATCTCTGAATAATACAGGAGTTCATGTACAAACAAATCATTGTGAAGGAATAAGAGAATTTTAACTACTCACTTTTAAAATTACACTACACAGAGTGAATGAAGATGCACTTTTACCACTACAAGAACCCTGGAAAGAATAGCAATCTCTAAACCCTAATAAATGTTATACTGATCTGTTTAAAGATGTTTATCAAGACGTGAAAGTGAAGTGAGGACATTGAGAGCTGTCAGTACACAGAGACAAATCTAAGGTTAAAAGTCAACATTTTGTTGGCTAAAGACTTATTATAGGGTCACTTTCCTTTCAAACGATAAAGTGTTATGAGCAATTATTGTGAAATACTAAAATTCATGCATATTTAATTTTGGATTGAATAAATAAATCTAGCAATTACCACCCACATTCAGGTATATCTTTATAAAAAATAAACTGCATGTCATCACCAGAGCAGCAAAAGAAAATAACATGGTGTCCCAAGAGTGTTTTTCCATCAAGATTGGACAGATAAAGTACTTGAGGCTGATGCAAAGTATCTGAGTCCCTGAGATGGGCTGCACTTTAAACCCTGGTTTCCCTTTCCCCAAAAAGATCAATCTTTCTCAGCCCTCTGAATCACTCTGTTACTCCTGCAGCCAATCTGCAAAAAGTTATTATAGTGGAAGGGACTGGCATATAAATTGTAAATTGATGGTAGATGAAGAGTTTCGGTTGTCCGTGGAAAGTTTGTGTCCTTTCAAGATTTAGCACTCACTGGTCAGGACTCGACTGGCCTTCTCACAGACAACTTTAGGTGAAGTATGGACCCTCTCTCACACACACACACACACACACACACACACACACACACACACACACACACACACACACACACATAAACACACACAAATCCACAAGCGCTCACACATACGCAGTGTAACTTCACATTCTCTATATCAACTATTGCCACAAGGACAAGCTTGCTAAAATCTGGCAGAACACCTGAGATACACATGCACATACAAACTTGCAATTAAGAGCTTTCTCACTACCGTGTGGTGACATCTTCAGAGAACAGCCTGGACGCAATGTCCACACACACGCACACTGATAATGCCAGCTCTGTTGACAAACTGTCTACTCGCATGGTATTTCTGAAGCCAAACTCCCATGGCATCTGTGATATCTATAGAGCTGCAGTCCCTGAAGGACAGTCCTCTTTAGCTCATATTTTCGAGCAACTGAATGCTGTTCTCCATCCTCTTACAAAGCAAGTGGACTGAAAAGGCCTAACTATTCTAGGTTGCTTAAAAACTCTTAATCATTGACTAAATACAGTAGCATTACTCTAATGAAAACAGGCACCGCAGGTCTCCAACTTTCACAAATGAGTTCCCCTGCATGTCTGTGTTACGGCCTTTTCTGTTTCTTTGTTTGTGTGGCTGTGTGAGTAGGTGTCTGACCTTTGAGGATAACCTCCAGTTCGTCTCGTAAGATGTCAAAGGTGCTGTATCTAGAGCTGGTCTCAGGGATGATGTTCTTTTTCAGCCAGCCTCCACAGGCGTACTGGTAGAAGTTGTCACAAGGGTCCACGCTAGCATCCATGTTCTCAATGAGGCGAGATGCTGCACAGAGTGGAAACAAGCTCAACAAAACTGGAGGAGATGCTAACCTAAATAAATTATAATGTACTGCAATATACTGATATAGGAGTATGATGTGAATTCAACCGACACAAATTAGATCAAAAGCCGTGGTAGTATGACATAATGCACGTGAATTGTCCTGTGTTCAGTTCTATGGAGAACTATACAGCCATACAAGTGTATAAAGGAGGTTAGAGACAAATTTATCATTTAATAGTTGGAAAATTATAAGGCTACAGCCTGTAGCTGGTTAGCTTAGCTTAGTATAAGCACTGGAAAAGGGAAAACAGCTAACAGGCTCTGACTAAGTATAAGAAAATCCCTATAACAGCACCTCTAAAGCTCACTAAGCTTACTTTTTATATCAGAGACATTACAGTTTGTTTTATACATAGTGTAAAACTGACACATGATAGTAGGCTAGATGATGTTGCTGGACTTTAATATAATGCTGGAATATGCTGGACTATTTCTTGGCCAGGGGCAGTCCTGTCATCACTTTGAGATTCCCAGGCAACCACCAAAGGCAACATGAGGTTACTGCGCCTGACCAAGAAATAGTTTGACACATACTGTAAAACTACAATGTGTCGGTTTTACACTTCTGCTTTTAATACGTATTAAACTAACTAGATATAATGAGTTAATTTGTAAGCTTTAGATGTGTGGATTGTGTTACCTTCAGACAGAGCCAGGCTAGCAATTTACACCTGTTCTCGATCTTTATGCTAAGGGACTGTTCGTTACTTATTTCAGGGGCCACCGGAGGAGTTTTGGGATCTTTAGCCAAAATAGACCTGACCCTGCCTTCACCAGCAATACATTTTGGATGACCCTCCCCAACAATTAATTGAATCCTTCTGTACTGGTTTGTGCTTGGCAAAGATGTACAGATGCCCATTGTTTTTTTACAGCCATGACATGTGTGACTAAACCTCTGCATTCTCATCTTACGCATCACACTCCTCTGTTATGGTGGCCATTTCAGTAGATTTACTCGCTAACATTGTTGTGGAAACACAATAAGCATTTAGCACCATTTCACCTCGAGTGGTTAAGGTTAGGATAGCCGATTGGTCAGGGGATAGGACCTGTACAAATCAGGTTACGTTGCCTTGAGTAAGCATGGACGCCTGGCCAATAGTAGCTATTGAAGGGCGGGTCTTGGCGTGGCCATAGTGGTGCTGTCCGCGGCGCGAGCTTCGACTTCTCAAAAGAAAAGCTTGCATCTGGTCTGCTATGTTTTCGTACGGTGTTTTGGATGTTTTTGAACTAAACAATACGGCAATAATGTTAATGAATAAAATTATTTTTTCAGCAGATGTCTTAGTTATAACACAATGGAGCTAGCAAAGCAGTTTTGTGTTTATATGTGCGAGCGGGATTTATTCAGTTTGGGAAATCCCACGGTCGCTAAAGCTACAGCTCAAATTGTTTGGCTGACTAAATAGGGAGGGACCATCTGCTAGCGATAGGGGCCGAGACTGAGAGAGCTACATGGATAAATATGCACCAGACAAGCCACTTTGAAATTTTGCTGTTCTCATGAATACAAAAGTTGGGTGACCCTCACTCCTAGACTAAAAAAAATTGAATGACCCTCCCATCAACAAAGAATAAAAAGACATGACCCTCCAGTATTTTCCTCCGGTGGTCCATTCCATGAATACCGAACGGTCCCTAAGCTAACATAAACAACTGCTGGCTGAAGCCTTATAGTGAATGGACAGATATGAGCGTGTAATTGAACTTCTCATCTAACTATTAGCAAGCACAGTTGAGATTATAGACCACCTTAAGCCTTGGATGCTTGCCAAAATGTTTCATGCTCTTCTAGTAGCAAGAAATAACAAACTGTACCCCAAAAGCACATTAAAAAAATCTAATTAACTTACCATGTAATTAACTTAATTAAAATACCATGTAATTAACTTAGTTAAAATATAATACATAGACCTGTAAAAAAAGGGTTAATATGCACCCATTTACAAAAGTAACAGTAACAGTATATTGGCACTAATTGGGTTAAGTTTGACACCAGTCTTGGGGAAATGTGAACCTTTTTGAGCTGCAATTAAATTACATAAGGCAGCTGAGAGATCTCTTGTGACAAGGCTGTCTGTCAAATCTGACTGAATTGGGACATTGGTTCCCCAAAAATGCATCAGATATGAATGGCTGCAAACTAGAGGAAGAGTTATAAATATTACATTTATTATGGTAGTGTTTTTCATGTGTTGAAACACACGTTGCACACATATACAGTATATTCATACAGTATATCCCATAGATTTGCTCAAGCTGTATATATCATCACCAGTTTCTCAACTTCTCTTTTACATCTCAGAGGTGATCCGAATGACAACCTTTTGGAACATGTTTCAGTAACACTTTACTTGAAGCTATCTACATAAGAGTGACATGACACTGTCATGAACACATGACACTGTCATGACACATGAACCCTAACCCTAACCCTAGCCATAACTTGTCATGACAAAAACTGAATGACACTTACTAAAAGAAGTGTTATGTCATAAACATTTATGACTTGTTTATAATGTTTATGACATGTTTCTTGACAGTGTCATTTAGATACCTTCGAGTAAAGTGTAACCCATGTTTCTGTTGAGCACTGTTTTGACTGAGAGGCAACATATTCACAGTTAAAGTGGCCATTTTCTCTAAGTATGTCTGAAATCCCTGGGCTTCTGCAGCAGTCTGAATTTTCACATTCTGTCCACCTCTTCTGAAAAATCAAACGCGTCAGAATGAGACATGGAAGAGAACACACAGCCAAACAAAAAGAATGCTTACCTGATTGCGTGCAGTCACCTGTGGTGCAGATTTCCTCTGTTGGAAAATGCAAAACAAATTATTATTCAGTGGGATTTTTGCAGTCATCAGTCATCATGTCAAATGCTCATACTCTGCTTCCTCTTTCCCTTTTCTGTCTTTTCCTTTATTTGTATTGCTATCTCATCTTTCTCACACCCAAAACTACTTAGAAGTGCTTTCACTCTGTCAGGAATAAATTAAGTGCTAAACTGTTAATTAAATTCAGTCTGAAATATACTGACAGACCAGCAGTGAGCTGTCATTTCACCATAAATACAGTGCTTAATGCGTTATGTGTGAATGCACATGATATGCACACACAGGTACAAACATAGACAAAATCAGTAAACTTTTTAGTTTTCCTGACATGGCAGCTTACACATTTATCAAGCACAAGATTCCAGTAGATAATAATAGCTCAACACACACACACACACACACACACACACACACACACACGCATATATGCCAAGCCAATGAGTTTTGTATGTGTCATAAGATGGGCTTTTTTTACATGTTTGTCATTCTTGACCATCTGCAAGTGTTCCATTTGTCAATAATTAATCTGTTGATCATACAAATTTGCTGTTTATTATCTATGTTAATGTAGTAGATAGCTTTTCTTACCACATCAAAGTGATCCATCAACCTTGGACTTACTAGTGATTTATTAGTCATTGTGTTACGTAACAAAGACTTTGTGTCAGTATCAGTTTAATAAATGTATTATCCAAGTCAGATTAATACTGATAAAATAAAAACGTGATACTCATATTGTGAGGTTGATCTGAATGAAGCAGGTTCGATTGGTTTCCCATGGCGAGGAAAGATGGGTGGGGGTGTCTGTGTGATTTCACCATTTTAAATGATTCATGTCTCATACTGTGAATTGATGACATTCAACTCGATATAGCCTATGAAATACGCAAATCTTCATCATTTATAAAACAGTCTGACATGTCATATAGCACCAAGTTTTCAGGTACACAAAGGAAACTCTTAAAAAAGACCTTTGCACACTGCATTCTTCTTTCAGGCTCAGTGGTTGTACTCTTGCACTTTGCTTTAAAAGCACACAGCTCAAGTGTTTTCTATTCAGCTGAACAAAATGCTGCTCTTAAGCACGCTCCTTCATGCTTGCCGTTAACCATGAACTCAGCTCAAAGTGACGGTCAGTGCATGTACACAGCTTCAAAAGTTCACTTAATATTGTGCTAACAAGAAAAAAAAACAAAGTTTTCATGCTGAATGCCTCCCAAATGTATAAGTAATTAAATGTAATTACATGACACACTTTTTTTGATCACTTAGGATTTTCTCAGTGGTTACCAAATTTTCATCAACATTGAGTCTTTTTTTCTAGAAGCCACTCAGGTCTTCACATATTTTTCACAGTCACTCCGTCCTCTCTGTAGTACTCACCAGTCTTCTGTGTGGCAAAGAGGATGATGAGGGCGACGATGACGATAAAGAGCAAGGAGACGATAGTAGTTAGGCCGACCTCCAGGGAGGTCCAGCGGGGCTTCTTAGCTGACTTGGGGGGGTTGGTTTCTGTCATTCTCAGGTCTCCTGCTTCAGCTGCTGGCTGTATCAACTCACCTGAGGAAAGAAGGAGAACCATAGAGGTAGAGCTGAAAGTCGACAGGAAATTAATCAGCAACAATTATGATTAGCAATTAATCGTCATTTATCAAGCAATCATGTCGAACGTGTTTGCGGCTTCTTAAATATGAGAATGTGCTGCTTTTCTCTGGTTTATATGATTGTAATTTGTGTTAGTAATTTTTGGTTTTGCACTGTAGTTCGGACAAAACAAGACATTTTAAAATATCATCTTGAGCTCTGAGAATGCTCTTACTATTTTATGACATTTTAATAATTGATTAATGGATTAATTGAAATGTGAATGGATAGATTCAAACAATAATCATTAGTAGCTGCCCTAAACCGAAGAAAAGAAGCCTTCCATAGATAGCATAAATGTTTACGTTGTCTTGAACACATACATCTTCATCGTGTCAGCATCATTCAAAAATACAATTCTAAAAACCAATGATCTTTGAAGTTTGTTCTCTAAGGATTTTGGTACTTTGGCAACATACTATTTTCAATCAAATTATATTAATTTTGACATTAATAAAGCAAACATTCTGTTTAATCTTCAAACTTTTAGGCACAAGGTGAAGAAATAAAATACAAAGAGTGAAATTGAGATGAAATACACCTGGCAGTGATAAGAAAGCAAATGACAAAAAAAAGACAAACAGAATATTTTTTTAAACCAGTCTTGAAGCAAAAGGTGAGAACAATGGAAGTTCTTACCCTCGAGTGGCATTACACTCCAGACCAAAACACAAACTTCTGAAGAAAGGAAAATAAATCAACAGAGAACTTTCCTCTACTCCTCACTATGCAGTGTTGTTTTCCTCTCTGGGGCCAAGTGAGAACTTTACAAACTTCATGTAAGCAGTTAAGTCTATCTTTGAAGGCAATTAATCCTTAATCCCTTAACGATGCACGCGCACACACACACACTCACACAATCACACAATCACAGCCATACTCTCATACACACTTTTACAAGCTGGTGTCATGAGGTGTCTGTGCAGATGGGTGGGTCTCTCTGCGTGCTGGCTGAGATGAGAGCGCCACCCAACCAAAGGACAAAGTCTCTGAGCTTCCTTTGAATGAGTAAACAGCCACAGACACACATCACCTATAACAACAGTCCTGCTGAAGCTCAAATTCCCTATCATTCTTCTTCATGACTAAACAATAGCCCAATGTAGAGTAAACTCCCCCGGTTACAGTCATTATCCAGGCTGGTAATTGGCCATTACTGTATACACCAACCACAACTCCCAAGAGGCTGCTTCCCCAACTCCACACCAGCACTACCGCATGCATGCATGACTTAACTCACATGTCGTAAGCTTTGCTATAGGACAGTGGTGGCCCTGCATGTAATGGATAGCTTTCCTTTTGCAGTGTCTTTGTTTAAAGGATGTGATTCGGACACGATGGGCAGACAATGAGTAATTGAAGGCCTAAAAAGAGGAGATGAGACAGGAGAATGACGCGAGTTGATGTGTTAATCAGAACTTCCTGTCAACCTCCCACTGGCTGGCTGCAGGAGGGGGCAGAAACTTTGTGTCAACTTTTTTCTTTTTCTACTTTGTGCAAACAAACACATCACTGTGACAGCAGTCCCACCGCTCTAATAAAACCATATGTACATTTGAGAGGCTGTTTATTATATTAATTTGCTCGGAGCCTGACACGTTGATATGCCAACAAAAACAAAAGGAAAAGGCTTGTGAAATGTATTGAAACTGAAGTGACGGAGTGAAGGAATGAGCAAAAATGAGCGCAAGAGTGAGGAGGGAATTAAAGACGTAAAAACAGAGAGGGACACTGGACACTGAGAGGCCCTAACTCATGTTGTGAGTGAGCTGAGGCATGTAAGGTATGAATCTTAAGGAGCACTTACTGTACATGCACTTATGTATCACTCACACATAATGCTTACTGCAGGGTTTCTTGACATGACTCAGGAGGAAATAGGAATTGTACACGTCAGGCAATTCTCATTCCTTTTCAACATTGCTTCTGGGTGGATTAAGGAGCGTGTTACAATAGTACGTGACACTGATGCCTTTTAAGATGTTTGCTCTGTGAGGGAGGATGGCCTAAAACTGTATGTGTGTGAGTTATTTGTAAGGTGAGCTGTCATTTCTGCTGCTGTTGTGCCTGCTCCTGTTGCAGGACGCAGTCACTGGTTTTTACTTTTCATGATGTGGCTCTGATGCGTATTCCTCAGTGTGTTTTGGAAGGTATGTGTCAAAACTCTCTTTCCCTTTTTTGTCTGTCCGTCTATCATGATTTATCTGAAACATAACCAGCCCTTGTGTATTGTGAGACCTCACAAACCCCTTCAAAATTAAACCCATCATTCACTGAGACGTCTGAAAACACCCATGCATCTGCACACACACAAGTAAAGTCAAGACTACTCGCACAAAGTCACTTTTTTTACAACCTACATCTGTGAGAGCCATGAACATGCCATGTAGCTAATTGAATAAGTAGAGGAATGTGGCCTACTTTAACTTAAAATAACACCTTCTCTGGGATATGATCTTCAGCACTGGGCCTGTAGCTGCACACTGAAGACTAAAATCACTTCTTTTTTTTCCCGGAGAAGGCGACTTGATGCCCAAAGGTGCTGTGATCTAGCTGAAATGAAGTCCACCTCTTAAATTGCTCTCTTAATGGTTTTTCTGATATAGCCATATGAATGGAATGGGAACAATAACTTTCAAAGGGATAGTACACCAAATTGAAAACATCACCAGAAAAGCTGATATACAGTAAATCAAATCCAGATACCCAGCTGTAATCCCATGACAGTAGATTTAAGTGTGTTCTAATAGGACCAAATGCAACTCTCCAGTGATAAAAATATATAGATGCAGCACCGCCGGTAGGCAAGACGCAGTTACATGCTTGCCAGATCCTCATCTCCTGTTGCACGGCGAGAATTCCAGGGGGTTGGCATGATCAACTGGTGCACGCTGCCCCGTGCCGGCACGCTCGCACACGCAAAAATAGTGCACGCACACACACACACACACACACACACACACACACACACACAATCGCACACAGACGGAGACGCACAGAGATGGCTGCGCGTTAGAAGAAGCGCTCGGGGTGCGTGAGCGACTTACCAGATGTGTCGGGAAATTTTCGGTCGATGATATATATGGGCATCACATCCACTGATCCATCAAATCCACAAAGCGAGCGCGAAGTGCTGATCGATCTGTCACAGACTATCTATTTGCTTCAACCTGGATTTCAACAAGGCACACACCGATCCCGCCTCTCTCTTCTTCTCCTTCTTCTCCTTCTTCTTCTTCCTTTGGCTTTCTATCCTAGGAGCGCACATTCACACAAACACACACGCGCACACACTCACGCACAGACCCTCTACTACAACTAATTACTATAGGCTGCAATGTACCACATCTACCTACAAAGGATCGCTGAATTCAAATGACCCATCAGACTCTTGCGCGTCGCAATTGGTCAAGTGTGTGATCCACAGGGGGGAGATCCCATTTATACTGCCTATGACAGATAATGAGGCAGTGTAGCAGACCTCTGAAGTTCCCCGTCTTCCGAGTCGTTGCCTCCTCCGTCAGGGCGGCGTTTAGAAGTGACCCTGCCAGCGGCACTTGCTGTCAGTGAATAGTCAGTAGCTCCGGGGCGCATGTTCAGGTAAAGAGTGTGATGTATTGTAGCCTATATTTTACAGAGCTGTCAATATAGAGTACTCCATAGTTAGAAAGTGCATACAGCAAAATCCATGTTGTAATCATATTGATATACAGTAGGACATAGGGACACACTGTAGTGAGTTAATATCAACAGCTTTTTAGTGGAATTATTGCCTATATAACAAATAAATCATTTAGAATTTTACCATCTCATTGTAACAATAGTGTATTTGCAATTGCATGTTTATGGCCCACAATGCATAATAGGTCTTATGTTTGTATTATTATTAATTTATTTGACAGGGAAAGTGCATATTATTCAATATTGCCGTAAATATGCTAGAATTAGCCAAAAAGCTATTTTTCATCTGGCCAGATGTTACAATAGACTCCTCAAAAGCAGGGGCGGGGCTAGAAGGGTGGCACGGGGTGGCACCCCCCCTCTGAAATATGATCGCCCCCGCTAATCCATTGGGCTAGAGTGCTGTCAATCTGACAATTGTGATTTTCCATTGGATCAGAGCACTGTCACTTGGCTGCCTGTTCTGCCAATTTTCCCAGCCCTTGTCACATGACCAATTAATGTTTCAATGATGACTATCCAAAATTCTGATACAAATGTTTTTTTTTTAAATGGCAGACTGAGCCTATAGAAAATGTGTATTGTATTTGTATATACAATTTGTTTCAAATGAAAAAAGTGAAACTAATAATGAATGTGACGTTTTGTTTAGCATAATTACATTATGTTATTCTCTCCTAATATGTCAGTCACAGAAGCAGTTTTCTGCACCATATATGGAAGTGGCGTCTAAATAATCAACTGAATGTTGTCAGCAAGATTGAACCAAGATTGATCCAATGCTGAGTGATTAAGGCTGTCAGCACTGTGTTGTATAATTGATTCTACTACAGTAAAAACCTGCTTGCTCTGTGATCTCCGTTACTCTAAACCACAAGTGGTTCATGAGCCTATACACATTGTTAAAGTATAGTGACATGGCTCTTTATATAGGCCCATAAAAAACCTTTTACTTTGATCCATTTACTCTGTTTTGTTCCATGTGGTCTTTTGCTCTAATGTTGAACACCAACGTTCATCAGAGGGTCACTTCTGTAGGAGCAATAAACTCTGCCAACACATGATGATGTTGGGTCTAAAAGCAAAGACTACATCACTGCAGATAATAAATGATCTCATTTTAGTGGAAGCAAGGGTGTGTAACAGATGATAACTTGTCATTTTAATCAGTAACTGACAGTGGTTATGCAATCTATGTTAGGCTGTGGTTGCTGATGTGCATTTAGGTACAGACAATTTCGCCAAATTGATGTTATAAGTGAGATAGATTAGTCATCTGCTGATGAAGATATTTTGTATGTCCCCTACGTGACTGGTAAACTATTTCCTAAACTATCATTGACTACACCCAAACCATTTCATGTGGCCCTTAGACTTCGTCTCTTGATATGTTTTTAATACAGTTCCGTTGTCAATTACTATAAACTTAAAAGATAAATACTTATGCGAGCCTATTTTAGTCCATGTTTCATTGCTCCTGATAAAGAACAGCATGATTCCCCTCTGAGGAATTTCCATCTGTGTGTATATCTTTTGAATATCTGCGAAGCTAAACTAACAGCAATTTTCACAACAGCTGCCAGTTAATGCATCCAAAAGATGTTCACATTTGCCAGCAGTGCAACCTATGTGATAATTGTTTCCATCATGTTGTTGCTGTGCTCTTCAAATAGAAGCCCTCGCCTCTTCTCTGTTGGCCATTTGAGCTCTGTTCGCTGTCAGTAAACCCAGCATGTTATGTATACCGAGAGAGTATTGGATTTTAATTGTGATGTGCCAGTGGTGACACAGGTATTAAACAGTCTTTTGTTGCAAAAAAAATAGTTACACATGTCCGAACACAGAAACACAGACTTGCGTGCACTCTGCATTACTCTTTTGGAATTGTAGTGTTTCTCATGGAAAGTAGTCAGTGCCCACCACACAGATACACATGTATCAAGTAGCAACATGCATATGGCGTCAGTAACATTTAGTTCCAAACCATCCCTCTCTGACATGAAATATGTGGTTTTAATTGTACCTTTCTTAAGATCAAACACCCACGCATTTACTTTAAAAGATGATGCATCATTAGAGCTTTGAGTGACAGCCTTGTGGTTGTGATATCAATCTTGCTAAGAAGCAAACACCGTGACTAATAAGGACTTCTGCATTTGGTCCACATATGCTTGTGAATCACTCAGAACAGTAAGTTTGTCACAAGTCCAAGAATTTATTTTTCATCAGGTTCTTTGGATGGCTCAAGGTCACTTGGGTGGCTTGTTCTATCAGCACCCCCCTTCAGGAACTGTCAGGGGAGTAACTCTCCTATCAGCAACAGACGGGCTGTCCAGTTGTGCTCAAAGTATGCTGTCAGTGCACATAAACACACATATACACACACACACACACACACACACACACACAAATAATCTAGCACCAAAGTACAGGACCCACACAGGCAAGGACTCACACATACTACACACACATTATTAAGCTTACTGCTGTCACTCAGAGTGAGGGGCTTTCAGACAGAGGGTTGTGCCAGTCATGAGGCAGCAAGAAGAGGAACAGAGGAGACGGGCAGAGAGATAAGAAGAGGAAAATAGTTAAAATTGCCAACTTACTCAATATTTCCAGAGTGCCACAGCCAGCTCAGGAGTTTTTTTTTTCAGTTGCTTGTGTTATCTATGAGGAATTGGATTGAGGAACATAATGTTTTGAGAGTATCCAAGAAAAGAATTGGACTATAATAACAAAGGTCTGTTTGTTCTCCATGATACTGTTATTACTGCTCGTTGCAATCACTTCAGTGATTTATGTGACTCAGTATGAAACACAATGTGTGATAAAACATTAGCAAAGTGTACACATGGGAAACGGTCGCAAAATTGAAGCAAGGCTGGGTGATCAACCGTTCACGTTCCACACACATACGTACTGTATGTGAACGGTGAAACACACAAACTTGTTTTTGTCACTTGGGGACACTGTATTTACTTCATTCTCTGGAGATTTACAATAACCAGTATATTTCTAGTCAAAACCTTTGCCCTAACAAAAAACCAAGCTTTAACCATTATATTTTATGTTTAGTTTACCAAACATTTTGGGAGGTGAGTCTCTGTATTGAGCAGCAAATACTTAGAATACCATACCCACAGTACTAGGAACATTAAATCTATCAAATCCTTCTCCAAATCCATAAAACATTGGCTAGTGACAAATCAAATATATATATATACAGGGCCCAGAATTTTGTGCTACACCCCTGTGTGACACACACACGCACACACACACACACACACATATCTATATAATTCTTTCTGATATGCATTATTTGTGCAGAGATTGCTTTTGTGATTAAGTTCTCAGGGTTTTTCCAATTTCATTTGAAATGCATAAGTGTGACAAATACCTCTTTTCTTTCTGGTTTTTCTGCATCTTACTTCATGTTCACCTGCGTCATTGCTTTTATGATAATCAGTTTACGTAGTTGCTGTCATGAACAAAACCACAATTGAAGAGACATTTCCTGTAACGAGTTACTATCCCTTTCACTTGCCCGCACTTGATTTGCCACGGTGAGTTGGTATCTTTAGGAATCTGCTGATGTGGAAAGGAATGACAAGTGGCTTTGATACCCCGTTTCAAAAACCTCCCATGTAGATCAGATAAACTCATATCACTAAAATAATTGTAATTCTGCTTTGATAAAAAGTCTGACGGACATATTTTTAGAACTCACTAAACACATCAATGAGTGGTAGTCCTGTGCCCTCATCATGTTAATTTTTCTGTCACACATTCTCTTGAAATGTCTTTGTTTCTTCTAACAATTCTCTCCACTGCCCTCTCCTTTCATCTTATGCATAGTAGTACATGTCAAATAAATTTAGATGCCAAGGACAATATATATATATATATATATATATATATATATATATATATATATACAAGATATATTTACTCAGCATTAAGTTTCCATGGCATGTGTAACCCCCCAGCAAGCAATGCAGATATGTGCGGTTGAACCCAGAATATGCATATTTTATTCTATCATATATTTAAAACTGCACTAATGGATGTTTTTAAACATCACATTTTGACTATGTGAAAGGGGTCACCTGAATTGATGAATGCATAGAGAATTATCACCCACACAACTCTACAGAGTGTTTTAGCATCTTTCAGTTTACTGTTTTAGTTCTATGGCTATTCGTCTTTTGGGTTCACTCTCAGCATTCTCATCTCATTTTCAGCCTCAGCAGGCAGCTGTTTCAAGATAAAAAAAAAAAAAAAAAAGCTCTATAAATCCTCTGCATGCTTCCTTCCCAGCACCAGCAGATAGACAAGGTTAGTGACTAGCAGGTAAACATAGTAAAGCATTTAGCAGCTAAAAAGACAGAGGTTGGTGAAGACCAGAACCAAATATTGGGCTTTAAGTTGCCAGAAACATGACTGACAAATATGTCATATATGTTTGCTAACAGATTAGCAATAACAACTTTATAAGGTGATGATATCTCAATATTGTTCTGCTGCCCCCAAGTAGCCAAAAACTCAAATAATGCAACTTTAAAGCCATGTTGTGTAAAATGTCTAAATGTTCTGCTTTGGCGCCCCCCAGTGGTAGGATAAAAAAAAAAGATGCTGTGGCAGACCAGTGCATGTCCGTACCCTTCAGCCCACCCATGGATCCAACCAAAGGAGGACTGAGAGGAATGGGCTGAATGCAACACATAGGATATTGCATCCATTTTCACCATGATTGTCTAATTTTTCTACAAGCAAAAACGTATCCCATTTCAATAATTACAATAGGACACAATAATTACATAATCTACAAGTCCAGTTGACCTGCAGTTGCTGCAGTACTGGAGTATTTCTCTCTCTCTCTCTCTCTCTCTCTCTCTCTCTCTCTCTCTCTCTCTCTCTCTCTCTCTCTCTCTCTCTCTCTCTCACTCACTCACTCACTCACTCACTCACTCACACACACACACACACACACACACACACACACACACACACACACACATTCACAGACACTTTACACACACTGACATACATACCCCTGTCCCTCCAAAGGCCCTCACATGCTAGCAGCTGGAGGTCAAGCTGGTCAAGTTGATTTTCTCATCTTTGATCACAGACTTAGAGTGATAATTTCTCCTGGACTGAGCTCCACTAGTTTTCACAGCCTAGGACAGTAAGTGCTGTTCTCTGTGCTTTGGGTCCCACACTGTACCAGGGACAAGACTGCTATGCTATGAAGAATTTGCCAGTTCCAGTTGCATGCATATGTGTAATCTGTCCCAAATCTGGCGCTGCCATACAGTATTTGTGCTGTAGCCTTAAACCTTCTGAATAGTTCTCTGGCTCTCTAGCTTCCCATAGAACACTTTACGTAAACAACTACATCTGCTCACAAATTAGTGTTCATTTGATTGTTTATTCGTCAATAACAATGTCTGTGCATCTTCTTGTGTGTTGTTGTGTTCATGCATGTGTACGCTGTTCTGAAATCAGAACAAGGAATGCAGTCTGATAGCTCTTGTCTATCAAGGCCACTTAGCATGCCTTCTCCTGAGTGTGTTCCCTTAGCCCGTGGCATCTTTGTGCCAGGCTCAAGTCTGATAAAGCCATATACTGTGTCCCACTACTGTACAATTTGTCTTTGTACACAAATGGCGTGACAAAGATTGGTGTATGTGTGTCTGTGAAAACAGTACTAGACTATCCTAAAAACTGCTTGTGTTTAAAAGTAGGAGTTTTGATATGGTACACACTGTAAATCATTTTTTTAAGTTGTAATTATTTAGGCTATTAATAAATGACTTAATAATGTTTTGTTAGAACAGTTATAAGCCATTAAAAATAACAACTTTTGGGTTGTTAAAAATCCCTTTCACTGATTGGAGTCTCTGGAATGTAATTTATCAATAACAGAAACCACATTTTTTGAAGGATTACCAACATTTATAATAGCATTATTACCAAAAAGAAAAGAACCAAACCTTGTAGTTACTCTATGTATTGTGAAAGGGCCCACATGACTTTCTGACTGTAATCATTTTATTATGAATTTCCTATATATCTTTCCAACTCAACGATGTCAAAAGTGATTACTGTGTTTTCCTTCCCTTCTTTTTCACCCTCCCTGACAAGGAAAGAGGATGGAAGCAAGAGGGCTTGCTACAACTTCCTGATTTCTAAATAACAGCATAGCATAACTATGCGCTACACTATAATTCTTGCCTTTTCAAGTATCACTGATTTTAGAATAAGATAAAAGTTTGTGAAAAATATCTTCAGTTACGCACTTGAGAATACTTAGCTGTTACTTCACACACAGGGTGTTTGTTCTGTTCAAGGTACCAATGAATGATCTCAACACAGGTACTGTTCTTTTGTACCTTTCATATTTGTTCTGTTATCACACTGCATGTTTCAGCAGGTATCTTGGTATGGCATACAACGGTGGGATTTGTCATCCTAATCCTGACACAGGATGGCTGTGACTAAAAGCAGCCACTGCTCAAAATGTAAGGCATGTCTAGATGGATTCCCAAGGCAGTTTTTTTTTTTTTCCACAGAGATCCACCATGAATCCTTGTAATGCTGAGGTATTTGGGTTTGGGCTGTGTGACTACCTACTGTTCTTTGTGACAAACGTCCTTGTGATCAACAGCATTGTCTGTGGTCACCTTTGTGTGGAGTTCTGTTTCCTGTGAGCGGATATCGTACTGTTTCAAGCAATATTTGTCTTAACACTCCAACACAATCTGTCTTCCACCGCTGACATTCCTACACCTCTATTTGGGTTTACACACTCTGTTTCCTCCCCCTCTCTTGTCTCCCTCTCTGTCCTAAATTCTCTGACAGGAAATGTTTTACTCAACTTGACTTTAAACAGTCAGCACAGACACAGACAATGTGTCCATCTCTCCTATTTTCTTTTCAATGCACCAGAGGATGACTGCTATTTGTATTTTCCATCTTCATCATAGTTTCAGCAGTAAGTGACATTGAGCATATGTTGAGTAGTGTAAATTATCCAGAAAATAAGGTTTGAGGCGGCATGAAGGTGAAACACACAGCAGGCTGCACAGAGAGACTTGTTACGGTAACACTAACTACTGAGTGCTGTCAACCTCTCCAATGTATTTTAAATGAGTTCTGGTTGATCTGGAAGCTGCTTTGGTGCTTTATTTAAAGCCACTGCCCTCTAATGTTCTGTGATAAAAGCACATCCAACATCCTCTGTAAGTTGTGAACCCCTGTGGTGAAACACGCTTGTTATTTTTAGTGATGTTCACAAATAAAAAAAAATGTATGCCAGCCAAGTTTTTCAAACTGTTCATCTCTGTCTCCGAAGTGCACTGGATTGGAAAGACCAAGATTGAAAACATAGTTCCCCAAGATACAAATCTGCTGCCAGTTGACTTGCTGGGGAGTTGCAACACTTCCACAGTGTTTTGAAGAGTGCTCTGGTTTGATAGCAGGCCTGCTTGAAAGGTTTTTAAAGGTTTGCCCAGCCGTGCCAGTCAGCAGTGTGTAGATGCCAAGCTAGTGCACATATGTCAGTTCAGGGAAAACGGGCTCAATCCCATATCTGTTTTGTTTTCGATAATGCAGATATTAAGCTTTCAACTTGAAAATGTCTAATGCACAAATGTTTATTTAATGAACATCATAGTTCATAATTTACTTCTCACCACTTTGCCTTTTCATCATTTCAAGCAGATGTCTTTCTCTAAAAAATACATTTGATGTTTGAGTTCAAAAGAGTCAGTTTATTTGAAAAGGAATGGCAAACATATTGCAGGTAACTGAATTCCTTTAACAGTAAGCCATGCCTGCTGCCACTCTCTGTCTGCCTCTTTATGGTTATTGCATCAGAGGAATGAATGAGAGAACAGTCGTGAGATGGGGCCCAGAGGGAAAAATAGGTACTAATGGGACCTTAATGAAAATCTCCAGTCTGCTCATTAATGTTGAAATATACACACATCACCCACAGCACACAGCCAGGGAGGGGAAACAAGATTCAAAGCTTGCACACACAGACACACACACACACACACACACACACACACACACACACACACACACACACACACACACACACACACACATAAAAAAACAGATGTGTTTGTCACATCTCCTCCTTATCCTGCTCTCCTTGTATCTCCTCTCTCTCCCTCTACTTAACGCTGTCTTTTGCTCCAATAACAAGGAAAACAAATAATAGTTTATCATCATCAGTTTCTCTGCATAAACACTCAGACAAGCAACGTAGGTTTGTCTTAATGTTCTCTCTGTAACCATCCAGGTAAATTACTCTGGGCTGCTTGAATTCTTACCAGATCTTTTCTTCTTTTGTGAGTAATTGATTCCATTAAGCCAGGCATGCTGGAGGAATTCATTATGCTGATTAGTGTGGTGGCAGGTTGTTGGGATGGAGGTTTGGAGAGCATGGAGAGAGACGGTCAAAAAACAGAGAGCCAATTAGTCACATTTCTTCACAGTCAGATGCTTTGAGCATTTCTGTCCCTTTAGGACTGTAGCTGTGACCCACCTGAAGCCACACCAGCTCCTCTGTGGTCAGAACTTGCAGAGCGGCACAAGCGTCCTCACATAACACTATCAGGGTTACAATCCTGCAGGAAAGCAGATATGGAAGACAAATACATTGTTGTCTGGCTCTGGTTTTGTTCAGCTTACAGTGGCTTTAGGCAATTCTTTGTTACACCTGCCTCATCCCGAGTGACCCATTATCCAGGATTATGTTTGACTTGTCCATCACATAGGCCAGCTTTTCCACAGAGCAATAGGTCCATCTGGTGGACATATCCAAAACTATGTGTGACCTGGTAATACTTACAGGATATGTTCACAATGTTTCCAGTCTGTCTTAGAACATTAGTCAGGTACAGCCCATATACCCCAAATATTTTTTTCTCGCTGTAATTATTTCTCCTGTTCATACAGGCCCTAAAGAGATCCCTCTCTAATACAATGCAAGTGATCAGGGACCAAATCCACGGTCCTCGTAAAATGTGTTTCAAAGTTTTTCTGAACCTAACATGGGGCTTCAGCAGTCTGACGTAGACAAATCAAGTGAATATCTTCCAGATTGACATTCTTTTTTGTAAGAAATATATTTCTTGTGTTTCTGTCCATCCATTGTGGCTTACCAAGGAAATACCGGCAAGGATAGAGGAAAGACGGAATTGTGAACTAAAAAGACTAATTTACTGTGAGCTACCCACTCATTCAGAATAAAGGTCCTGTGACATGCTGCTTTTTGGATGCTTTTATATAGGCCTTAGTGGTCCCCCAATACTGTATCTGAAGTCTCTTTCCCAGAATTCAGCCTTGGTGCATAATTACAGCCACTACGAGCCAGTCCCACAATGAGCTTTACTTAGGATGTGCCATTTCTGTGACTGTAGCTTTAAATGCTATTGAGGAGGCGGGCCACTTTCTCTGGGTGGGTAAAGCAGAGAAAGGGGAGGTAATATTTCCCCTTATGACGACATAAAGGGAAGATTCCAGATCGGCCCATCTGAGCTTTCATTTTCTCAAAGGCAGAGCAGGATACCCAGAGCTCGGCTTACACCGATCGCCATTTCTAATCACTGGGGGACCATAGGCAGGCTAGGGGAACTCACATTAATGTTAAAAACCTCATAAAGTGAAATTTTCATGCCATGGGACCTTTAACTACTGAGAGAGAACAAAGTTTGAATCACTTTGTGGAACTCTAGTAAGTAACAAGGCTATTCTCTTCACTTTAAACATCAGACGAAGGGATTCTTTTCTCTAATACAGACGATGCTGAGTCATTAATAAATTAGTCACGACAAAAAAAAAAAAATGTTTTCCATGAGTCCTCTATGTTAGCGATTATAACGTTAACTAGCTTGTTTGGTAGCATGTTTAAAAGCTTGTTGGATAGTTGATTAGCTAGCTTGTTAGTTCCACCCAACATGCTTTCACTGGTTACAGAAAATGAGCCGGCTGGCTAGTTATTTAGCCTGCTTACTAGAGGATCAGTTCTCAGTTCAGCATCATCTGCACACATCACAAATACACACATCCTATACAACTGTAACATTTTGGCAGTTGGCATTATTTGTGTCCCCTTCAAAAATTGCTCTTGAGAAATTTGTTGTTTATTGTGCCCCTCAACCCATAATGATAAATTACAAAAACGTATGCACAACAATTCGTATGATATCCTACGAAATACGACAACCACCTGCTGGTCACGTGACGACCGGCTACATGACAGTAAAGTTTAGATTTTACAGTTAAATTTTGCAGAGAAAAGGTGACTGTGAGCCTGGTACTGGTCATCATTAGTCGCCAGTCGGTTCAGAGGCCGTTGCAGTTGAGTTAAAGCAACACTAAAGCACTTTTCCTGCTTCTGTCCCCCTACAGGTTGGAAGCGGAATTGTCCATTACCGCTGTCGTAATGTCTCATTATGTCTGATTTGAACTACAGATCCGCTATCCGATCTGGCAAACTTGCATATGTAATGTAATGGACAATTCCGCTTCCAACCTGTAGGGGGACCGAAGCGGGAAAAGTGCTTTAGTGTTGCTTTAAGCCGACAAAAAGTGACAGTCATGTGACAACGACGAAGGTTTAGGCAGCAAAACAACTAGTAGCAGAGTTTAAGGGTGAGTCATTATGAATTCATAACTATTTATCCCTGTCCTCATTCAGTTTTACTTCTCTCTTTTATGCAAATTTAATCTTCCATTCGGTTTCTGTCTCTGTGTCTTTGTGTCAAGTGCCGCTTCATTAATATTTGATGTGACTTAGGATAATGATGCACTTAGACTCTGTGTGTGTGTGTGTGTGTGTGTGTGTGTGTGTGTGTGTGTGTGTGTGTGTGTGGGAGGGAGTAGGAGGCAGAGACACTCCAGCAGTTCTACAATTTGAAGTTACAAACTGCTGTGCTGAATTAGGATGCACCACCAGAGGCCAGTAAGCAACTGGGTAATGGCGGTGTGTTTTGTGCAGACAACACAGTACATTATTCATGATTTTGAAGGGTATTTATACAACATATCACTGCCATCTATCATTGATTAGCTGCTTCCATTTCATAATCTAGATGAATTGATGCAGACAAAATGAGGTTTCACGTCATAACATTCCCATGGTTTCATTTTCATTTCCGAGCCAATATTACGGATGAATGATTTATTAGATATTGTAAAATGGCTGTTATTCTCAAATTAAACTCTTGCTTCATTAGTTTTAATGTAATTTTGTTTGACTTCAAGAGATTTCATCACATGTTAATTGAAGTAGACCAACCTATGAAAGTAGGTGTTGTAATAAACACCTTTTTCTGTGTTAACTCAAGAACAATATTGGTCATAACAGGCCTCATTTAACAGATTAAATTTACCATAACTCTCCACAGTATAATAATAATGGAAGATTAAGTTTGTGGTTACTAAACAGGTTTGCACAGGATAGACTGCATCATGTGTCAGCAGGCAGGAACATCTGGATGATCATTCTGCAGTTGGAGAAATATGTCTTTGATCTAATTTTGTTCAGTAGAACGTGGATATTAAAGCTAGAAAACATGTGCTGCGGTGTTTCTGTTTCTGCTGTTGACAGGAGATCAATGTCTGGAATTTAAATCAGACAAATCTATTGAATGTCTAGAGGACTCAGATTTCCATTTTTGCATGAGGCATACAGCTATGGCAAAACATGGTAGCTATGGCAAATTTGCCATAACTAACTACATTAAGAGTACATTTTGTGTAATATTTTCATTTTATAACAGGAATGCCAAATCTACTTCACTGTTTATACTATGGGATATATGCTTGTATATCTTATCTAGAGTTAGGTGAGCCCATTATGCATCCATAATGCATGTTCTTTTGTTTTCACAGTGCACATCTAAACTGACACGTTATGCATGAATCTTGATTTTAGTGATAATTGCACATGTATTTTTCAGTGATGTTGTGTCTCTTCCTTTCCATCTCTTCATCTAACTACCTTGATATAACATTTGTTTTCAGTTTGCCCTGCATGAATAGATGATGGGATGTGTTTTGACAGAATGTTAGCTTGTCATATTTTCCAACAGATTCTGTTTAATTACACTTACTCTATTCCTCACCAATGCACTTATCCTATTCCTCACCAATGCACTTGTCGATGAAAGCCTTTACATAGTTACACTCTTACTTTGTGCCATTTCATGCATACATTAATACATCATAATAACGAACACAGTTACACATTCCTTTACAATAAAAACATGCAGTATGCACAAAACACACACACAAAGTAGGTCACCTTGATGTGTGACGCTGAGCTCAGCTGGTGCATCTGTGTGTATGTGTGTGTGTGTGTGTGTGTGTGGGGGGGGGAGTTTATGCACCCTTGTAGATTGTGTTTTTTCCTCTTGTGTTCCTCTCTGGGTCCATGGACCCAGAGAGTCTAGTCATTAGATTGGCTGTAAGTCACTTAGCCCCAACTCTAATGAAATTGCAAGACCTAAAGTCAGATGCACTTACACTCATGTATGCATTCACATCGATATATGTTGCACAAAACTGAAAGAGCTGAGCATCCACAGATACTGTGTAATGATATAATATAGTGAGTGAGAACATGATGGAGGGGTGTAAATAAAACATAACGGGCTGTCATCATGCACATCCATGTTTGCTTTTACATAAAGGGTGCAAGTGTACAAATCTATCACTAGTGATAAACTGAGCACTACACATGGAGAGTTATCTCTATCTTATTTATCTATCTATCTATCTATCTGTCTTATCAAGGGACCGCTGTGAGGATAAATGAACTCATCAACCATCTAAACAAACTGAGGAGTGCTTCAGCCTGAAAATCCTTGAACACTACAGGGATGAATGAGACAAGGACAACACACCAGGGTAAAGGATTCACACACACATAAAGACATGGACACACACACACACACACACACACACACACACACACACACACACACACACACAGGCTACACTTGCACACAAACTAATCTGCCTCTGTCCAGCCACATGGTCACTTATTGTTTAATTGGAGTTTTTCTAGTTGTTTGCATCTACCAAAGTGTTCCCTCTAACCTGCTTTAATGTTGCATCTAATAAAACTATCAGGTGGTTTAATTACAACTTAATCATTCCCTAAATCATCATTTAAAACACATGCCTCTAGTGACAACCAAGGCCAACATGTTAAACAGTGTCCATTTGGATGAGTCAAGCAAGGATAACTTGCTTTTAAAGTACTTCATTGCCATGATCGTGTGTCCTTAGCCCTCTTGTCTCATGAGGGGTGCTCCACTCTAACAGTTTATAACAGGATTAAATGCAGACACATGCACTTACAGTAAACTGGCCTTATTCTGTTTTCAGTGTGGCTCGGAGAGCATCCAGCCATACACAGTCAACCCAGCTCAGTCTCAAATCTTATCTAATTTATGTTTGCCTTCTAATTTTAGCCCTGGCATTTAGTTCCCTGACTACATTAAGCAAAAAAGGTTTTGAAAATGCAACACTGAAAGCCTGTCTGTATGGTCAGTTTGGTTTCCAAATGGAATTAACCACAAATGAATAGGCCCCTTACACACAAACACAAATCTGCATTGGCAGGAAAAAATCGTTTAAAGGTATTTTTTTTCACATTTGTATTCAGTTGTGGGTAAAAGTCCCTCAGAGGGGGTGGGGGTGGGTAGTATTTGGCATGACCCGAGGAGAGGGTCGAGCCAAGCCGCAAATGAAAACGCCGCCTGATGCATCGGACCAATTACAGACAATGTAGTAGTAGGCAGCGTTTGGCCCACCCCCAAATGACCGTGAGAGGAAATGATGATGACGACAGCGCGTAAGTCGGCAACTGGAAACGAGAGGTGCCCTGGTCGCGCGATTTGAACACAAGTGCCTGCCAGGAAGCTCCACATCCAAGGCACCGGGAAGCTTTGATTACGCGTGCGTTCTCTGTTGGAACGGAGAAGGATATTTCCTAATGTCTCTCTCACCATCTACACGGTGTGTTTTTTTTTTTAGAGATGCGACGCAAGTTGTGCCATCCTTACATCTTTGCACCGCGGTAAACTTTACAGGATACTGAGTGCGATTTGACCAATTAAAAGGGCCAAAAGAGACGGAGAAGTTAATTTACTGAAAATGTCCACGACGAACCTTAGCTCTCCGGCGCCCAACCAGAGCTACCTTTCCACCGCCACCTACGAGAAGACAGACCCCTCGGAGGTGAAGAGGCAAATTCGCCTGCTGCTATTCGGCTTGTGCGTAATCATCGCCGCTGCTACCTTTGTCGGAGGTGTGTATTCGCTGCTGTCGCTCATTCGGATGAGGAAAAAAACATCCCTATGTCTCATTGTGGCTTCCATGTCGGTGGACGACCTGCTCAGTGTGGTCCCTCTCTCCTTGTTCATGCTCCTACAGTGGGAGGCAGATGGAGGTGGAGGATCGGGCAGTCTGTGCACTTCATCTGGACTTCTGTACGTGTTCCAGGGTGTTTCTAGCAATATGAAGGCTTGTCTCATAGCAGCCTACACTTTTTATGTCACCAAGAGATTTGGAGTGCTTCAATCTGTCCGTCGGCCCCTAAGAGTGATATGGGCCATTGCCGGTGTGTGGGCGGTCAGCCTTGCCGTCAGTGTGTTACCTTTGTGCGGATGGGGCAGCTTTACGCCGGCCTCTCTCGGGTGTTTCCCAGAGAGCGACAGTTTTTACAGCATGCTGCTTTTTTCTTTATACTCCATGTGTTTCTGCGGCTTGTTATTTTTCTTCATCCCACTCACCTATCAGCTGCTGTGCTCCAGGGAGTCCCAGAGGACTTTACTGTACCCCAGCTATTTGGAGATGGCGAGGGGACTGAGTGGCTCCGTTCCCCTCTGTGATCTTCCTTCCTTTTCCCGGGACAGCATGGACAAAAGTTTCGGTGCCTACAACGAGCTGAGCCCTAGTTCATGCGGGACGGAGCTCAAAGAGAAAGAGGACAGCGGTCTGTCCCCAGTGTCTGTCAGAGGGCAGAGGACTGCTGCTGTCGGGGACACTCCAGTGGTGTTTGCGCAAAAGCGCTTCTCCATGATCCTGGCGGTTGTTCGAGTTATTTTATGGATGCCAATGATGGTAAGCAGCGTGATGCATGCAAATGACAGGATTTGAAGTCAAAAGCAACAACATACAGTAATAAGAAAATGCCCTGCAAACCATGTAATCTAGTAGGTTAAAAATTGATATTGTATTGTTTCGCAAACAAGATGTGCTATGGTTTGTACTTATTTCCAACTTGTTTCCAGTTTTCAGTGTTATATTTTTGGAATATGCCCTATTTTGCACTGACATAAAATCCATGAAACTACAATCCAAACAAGTGGAACTGTCTTATTATATTGGAACAACCTCTCACCTGTTTCAAGAAAAATAAGATTCCAAAACTAAATCTTAAAATAAAATCACTTTAACCTAAACCTCCTGTCTGCCCCAATTGAACTCACTCAATTGTTTCTGTTACTTTGGTGATTTAAGTTCTTAACGTGTAAGATGAGCAGAACTAAGCTCTTTGGGTCAACCAATTATACTACAGACTTGGGTGAAAAATACATGTAATACCTTTCACCCAAAAGAATAATAAAGGAGTACATTGTTTCCCTTTTGGGGGGAAACAAAGAGATGTTCAAGAAGTTTACATGTGGACACAAGTAACAAAATGTGGACTCTTACAGTAAGTCAGAAAAGTTGTACTCTCTTAAAATCCTTTCATGTGATGAAGAAAATACATTAAAATATTCCTCCTGTTTTGTTGGAGACCTATTATGAAACATTGAATGTCCCTCTAGGCAACTTTGGGAATCACTACAGTATTGTATTGAATTCATTAATAATCTGTTATTTTTACAGTTTTGAAAGCATTGATACATCTCATCATGGTTTGTGGTCTCATTCAAATAGTTAAAAACTGACATTTAAAACAACAAGCAGCAATTATTTAGTCACATCCAGTGTCCCATTCAATTAACATTCCTGAAAGGCCTTGAGAACAGTTGTGGCAGGTTTTAGTCAACACCTATAAAGGGCAGCATTCATTGAGTTGCATTGTGAAATACCTTACATGATTGCTACACAGTGAATGCTGCTGTTTCAACATTTGCTTTTGCTCATCACATTTTATTTTTTATTTTATGATAAATGCTGTGCAGCCAGCAGACAATGATGTGCAAACAGAAATGGCATAGCAAACTTGCAACACTGAAAATGACCAAAAGCCCTGGATATTATTAGCACAGACAATGTCACTGATCAGAAAATACAACCTAAAAATTCAAAATGAATTTTATTTCTGTGGGGGTGATTTATTTATTTATTATCTCTAAGAAACACACCTCTTTCCTAAGATGGTTTGTCTCTATTTATCTATTGTGTTTGCATTTAAAGATATATATTTTTGAATACAGAAACAAAAGAAAAGGAAAACGGAAAAAAAAGCCCAATATGGGCTTCATTTTCATTCATGTGTCTCCCCTTCCCACACTTCCTAATGCATATTGAATCACGGACTTCTCAGTGAATTAATTTCCCTCTTCCTCTTCATTCACAGACTTTGGTGCTGGTGCGCCATGCAGTGAATGCCCGCAGCTCATCCCTGGAGACGCTGAGCTTCTTTCTCACTCTGCTTGCCCCTGCGTTCACTCCATTATTCGTGCTGTCTGAGCGCTGGATCCACATGCCATGTGGCTGCTTCATTAACTGCAAACGGGATTCAATGCAGGAACCTTCAGGTAAACCATGAGGTTATACAAACTTACCAGCGATTCACCATCAAGTGTCTTTCTACATTATATACCCCTGAACAAGTTTCCCATTGTGATGTAGACGAAAGGGTTCTAAAGGTGTAATAAAGTGATTCTCAATTACTTTTTTCACAGTGATGAAAAGAAGATTTGAGTTCAGTCTTTCTTTCCAACAAGGCTATGGAGTCTACAAGTTGTCACATGCCGCCATGTCTCATAACAGTCCACCCCTTGAGAAGCCTGCCTATCACAACCTCTTTAACTGTGACTTCACTAATACGCGTCTGGATGCATTAGAAAGTGGCGGGCTCTCCAGCCTGGGGCCTGATTTTGTTTTCAGCACCACCTGCCCTGTGGACAGCTCCTCTCATGCAGACCTTTTGTTGGAAGCGGTGGCCGGTGGAGGAGAGGCACAGGCTGATTGTCTTTCACTCCCTCATGAGAACCACGGAGATGACGACAACTTCTGCTGTGTCCCTTCCATGCCTTCTCATCACCAGGAGCATGATCACAATCTCACTGATACGTCGTCTGTGTTCGAGGGCCCGGAGAGGAGGCTGTCACATGAGGAGTGTCGGAAAATCGAGCTGACAGACTGGGAGTGGTGCAGGAGTAAATCAGAGAGAACACCCAGACAGGTACACGAACGCCCAGAGTCCTCAGTTTATTAGTCTGATGTTGAACCATTGAATTTGTACCTGTCATTCTGTGGTTTATGGCTGGCATTAATTGATTTTCCACACTCACACTGTACTGCTTTGCTAACTTTTCAAACAACTGCTGCATTAGCATGCAACATATGGTGATGCACTCTAGAGAGGATCGTTTAGGAGTGATAATTACTGTTGGATGGATTTTCAATCTCCATATCGGTGTTTACATTTCGTTCAAAGGGAAATTAAATGTGTTCTTATTGCAGGGCACCTTTACTGAGCTACAGAGACACACAGCTGTTGGACTAGGATGCAGTCTTTACATAATCAGGCTTTAGAGAAATGTGTGCCTATTTGTCTGAATGCCTGTCTGACTTTCTGTTTCCTCTCCTCTCCTCTCCTCTCATCTCCTCTCTCTGCATCTTTGTTTGTGTTAAGCATAAATGGATTCGACTAATAGAGCAATTGATCAAGACACTATCAGCAGCATAACAAATGTCAGCCTGTCTTTCAAAACCAAATATTCTTTCATTGCTGCTCCACTCTAAAATCAGGCACAGCTCAGTTCATTGCTTTTAGTCTTGCAGTTTTTGGAGATCAGATCATTCAAGATCAGTATTACAGTAAAAATTAACCACTCATGGTAAGCTCCGTTATGTGTGTTTGTGAATGTTTTTTTGTGCAAGGTGATTCGGTATGCAAATTGAATATAAAAATTAAACACAATCCATTTTTGATTCATGTTTTAGTTACTGTAAATCAAACGCATGCTGTATATCTATGTATCTATAGTGCAGAGTTATCGCTCTGCTAAAACCCAAAGTTGTGCTTATGAATGTATTATTTGCTCTGTAGAAGTCAAAGACTACAAAATGCAAACAATGCAGCTCCAGACAGTTTGCTACAAGCACATGAATCACTTTCCACATCATTTGCCCTTGGTAATACCAGAAGCCTAATTCTCTCTTTGCTTTGTTGGACCCAGTTGAACTGTTAATCAAGGTAAAAACAGTAAGGCCTTAATGATGTATCCTGGCATTGGAGATACCAGACACAGATGAGAGAGCAGCCTCACTTTTCTCCAGAAAAACAGCAGAGCAGCCGCAGGCATTACCTAACATTACCACAGCATAGTAATTGTGACTTTTAGAGCAATGACAGTGTGAGCCTGTTTCAAAACTGGGACATGAACAGACGCAGAAACATGCGCGCATATACTGTATGTGCACACGGACAAACACACTGACTATCTCTGTGTCTTATCCTCTCTGTCTCTGCTCTACTTATAAGTCAGAAATGTTTTCGTTTGAAAATCACCAGAGGGTGAAATATCCATGGAGCATGTATCTAGAGCTTGGCTTTGGCACTCAGTTTGCATCATGTACAAGTCTGAGATGCTAAGGTGTGTGTGTGTGTGTGTGTGTGTGTGTGTGTGTGTGTGTGTGTGTGTGTGTGTGTGTGTGTGCTTGTCCTACTTCTCAGTTCTTAGAAGCAAACTCTGTATATCACGCTTCCTTAGGCTTTATTCATTGATTGTGGGGTCAGTATATAAGTACAGTATACAGTGTGCATGTGCAGTCACACACTGCATACAAAAAAATCAAAGACAAAAAAATAACAAAATTAAGCTACTCAGATCCAGCAACCTTCCCCCTTTCTTAGCTCACAAACACAGACACACACACACACACACACACACACACACACACACACACACAGACTGTATATGCACACAAAGCCAAGCAACACATAAAAGACAAGCCTGACTGTGTTTTGTTCCTTGTTAGCAGGCTAGATGTCATTACCAAGCGTCTGTCCTCCTTACTGTCAGCCCCTTTGGCCTTCAGCATCCACAGGGAAAGGTGGAATTAGAGCTTAAAGACATCTTTACCCTCTCTGTGACTTTATGCTCCCTGCTAGCAAGCACAGAGCTGGGGGTGCATTCACAAGCAAAGATCTCATTCTCATTCATTTCATTCCTTTAATTCATTCATTAAAATATAGGTACGAAAAAAATTTACACAGCCACGACAGAACCTCTGTGAGGCTGTATTCAGGCACAGCGGTGCTTTGAACTTATTGCCAAATTTAACATGCTAACATGCTCACAATGACGATGCTAACATGCTGATGTTTTGTTATAATGTTTACCATGCTTATCACCTTTGTTAGGTGTGTTAGCATGTTAACATTTGGTAATTAGCATTACCTAAACACAAAGTCCAGCTGAGGCTAATGGGAATGTCATTGGTTTTGCAGGTATATGGTCATAAATTAAAATGTTGACCGGATGATAAAAAATGGATATCACCAAAGTTATAACACTTCATCCTGAGGGGAACATGAATGTCTGTACAAAATGTTATACCAATCCATCAAATGCTTGTTGAGACATATTCATAACCCCAAATGTGACCATAACAGTGGCATTAGATGGAAAGTCAATAGATCACCAAAGTCATTACGATTAATTGTTTTTCCATGTTTCCATCACCAAAATTCATCCTTCGGGCAACATGAATGTCTGGAAATATAATGGCAATTCAAAGCCACTCAGCCATGCTGCAAAAGCAATACTTGTAATGCACAATGGAAATCTTTGCAAAAGAATTGCAAAATTAAATGTAATAAAAACAAGTCATGTGAATATACCCAGAATACACACACGCACGCACGCATGCACACACACACACACACACACACACACACACACACATCCATCAATGCACTTTCCACATTGATGGCTTCTGAGCATAACTCAATTGTATTTTCAGCTCAACATGATGGTCTCTCTCTCCCTTTGTGTCTCGCTCCATTCACAATGATGCAAAGACAGTGACAGGAAAACAGTCAGGGAGGACAAGAGATTGACATCCTCTTTGTTTTTATTGTGCGTCATAGTCACCATCAGATCATTACATTGAACTAATCTAAATAATTTAGAGGGTTTAATGAGACCTGCCACAGTCTCTCCACTGTCGAACCGCAGGATGCTTCTCCTTCCCCCTGCCAGCAATATGCATTTTCTCAAACACATCATATTGACAGAGGCTCACTTTAATGTGTGTCGAATTTCACTGAAAACAATATGAAAATATGGCTGAAGAATATGAAATATGATCAAAAATAGCGATATAAATGAGCCCTGTAATTGAAATGATGATGACAAAGTGATAAGAAACCCTGAACAAATTTGATGATTTATGAACAGAAATTGTATTATTCAGATTACATTAGTTGATAAAAATATTCTGATAACAGCTAAAGAGTTGATAGTTAACATGGATATTTTTGCTATGAGTCTGAAAGGTCTGTAGCTTATCAATGAAGCCCTAATTCTTTTTTTTACCAGCAGAGTGTTGTTGACAGGGCTCTTATATGTAAGCCTCATTAACTCTTGGGATAGAAATGGTTAGTCAACACATTCAAATCCCTGCTCTTAACATCATGTACATAATCTAAGCTCAATTAGTAGGTGTGCACGATTCAGAATATGTCAGGATTCGATTCAGTATCGATTTTTAGGCTCAAAATACGATTAAAAATCGATTTTCGATTCAAAAACGATTCTCGATTAAAAAAAAAAACAATTCACAGTATGTAAATGTAGTTCCTTTTCCCATATGATTGCAGTAGACATACAATTTAAAAGAAAAGAAACACAACACATTAAATGTAGTTTGATATTACTGTATATGTCTTCATACAAAAATAAAAACTTTTGCAACTAAAAACTGCAAAGTGCCAAGCTTTGGCCAGCTTTTAAATACATTTAATTCAAGTATAAAATAAAACTGTTAAATAAAAAGAGCTTTTCGTTCAGAGTTCGGTGGGAGTTTAGAGCATCTTTAGTGTTAATCTCTGGGTGATGGCGTACCATGTGAGTTCTCAAGTTTGTGGTGTTTCCAAAATACTTAACTTTCGCTTTGCAAAGCCAGCATATAGCATGATTCCAATCAAGTTCCGTCTCCGTTATAAAAGCCGAAATGTGCCCAAACTCTTGCCTTCAATGAGGATGGAGCAGGTTGAATAATTCTTTCTGTGAGGTTTGCCATTGTTTACGCCGACTAAACTACTTCTGCTGCACTCGTTCTTCTTTTGATTATAACAAGTGCCCAGGCGTCAGTGTGAATTCGACGCAGCGCCATCTATGGGAATGGCAAGCTAAACTCATTTCAGGACAATAGTATACATGCCATTACAAAACAAAAACAAAAAATATATATATGTATGAATCGATTTTTGGAATTCTATGAATCGATTTTGAAACGGTAGAGCTTGAATCGCGATACGAATGTGAATCGATTTTTTTGCACACTCCTATCAATTAGTTTGAACAAAGGGAACAAGATGCAAAAGGACCATTATGCTTTGTACTTCTTGTCAATAACATGATGAGCAGCCAAGATGGAATTTAGTAATATGCATAATAATATTCTCAAGTAATGAGACCTGCCAGGTAAATAGGTAAATAAAGATGTTGTGCTAGATGTTGACTGCACTTTATTTTGCTCTTTTCTTTGGTTTTCCTGTGCAGCGGTCATCAGGTGGTCTGGCAATCCCCCTGTGCGCCTTTCAGGGCACCGTATCTCTGCAATCACCCACTGGAAAGACCCTCTCTCTCTCCACCTATGAGGTCAGCGGTGACGGACTCAAAATCTCCAACAATGCCAAGAAGGTAATAGCCCTCTTTTAATTCTAAGCTTTTCATCAAAGGAATAGTTTGACATTTTTGGGAAATATGCTTATTGCTTTCTTGCTGAGACTAGAGACATGAGGTTTTAAAAGATTTGAAGCAGCAGGAAACAGCTAGCCTGCAAGTTGTGGTTTTTATGAGTTATGTGCTGTAACTTTTTGTTGGCCAGTGGTGCCCGTAAAATCACAACTTGGCAAAGATTAAAGGTGCTGTAGGTAGGATTGGGAAGATCCAGGACTTAGCCAACAAATTTGAACTTTTCAGTCCCTCCCCCTTTTCTGCTAAAGCCCAAAACGTTCTCCTAAGCCCCTCCCCCCACAAGGGAGAATGAATGCGTGTGCATGAGCAGTGATTGACACACAGTTAGATACCCCCCCCTGGCCCTGATTGGTGCATCTGAACAGGGAGCTGTGGATTTTTGCAAATCGCACTACAGGCTGTAGGTGGTGCCAGAGGAGTCAGATTTTTTTTAATTACCTGCTTCATGTAGTTCTACTTGAACATAGGGTCAGTTTCAGCAAATAGGACAGAAAGTTAGTTGTATAAGGCTTACCTACTGCATCTTTAATGGAAGATATAGTTGAGATGATTTTGGAGTAGAGAGAAATTTAATAGCCCTACAACGCGGGGTGATTTGATATGGGATATAGTAAAATAAGACATACTGTATACTATACTAAAGTAAAATAAGACATATACTATGCATCATACAGTGTATTCCAAGATAAAATAGGAAAATACATGAATGATCCCTGTGATGAAAATAACATAAATATTAAATAAGAAGAAAATAAGAAAATATTTTAGTTTCAGAACAAAATGAAACAAAAGTTGAATTACATTGTGACCCCATACTGTCTATGAATAACTTTAATTATAAATTTGCCTCTGCTTCAAAGGTGGAAGTGTATCGCTCCAAATCAGTTGGCCATGAGCCCAGTGCAGACGACCCAGCATCCGGAGGCCAGGCTGGAGACGTGAATGTCAGCAGAGTAGGGATGGGCATGGAGATCGGAATGGAGTTGGGCATGGGAGCTGGGGTTGGTGACACCAACGTCAAGATCCACCTTGAGGTTCTGGAGATATGTGACAACGAGGAGGCCATGGACAGTGTGTCCATCATCTCCAACATCAGCCAGTCCTCCACCCACACCCGCTCGCCGTCGCTGCGTTACTCACGAAGGGAGAACCGCTTTGTCTCCTGCGACCTGGGTGAGACGGCTTCCTACTCTCTGCTCATCCCCAACAGTGGCAACCAAGAGGCAGAGACCATCAATATCACTATACCTGACACTGTGGAGGCTCACCGGCAGAACAGCCGACGGCAGACGCAGGAGAGCTCAGGGTATCGTGAGGAGATACAGCTGCTCAACGAGGCCTACAGAAAGCAAGCTGGGGAGAAGGAAGAGTGACATACAGTACATACAGGGTGACAAGAAGGTCTCTCTTAGGAGGAGGTTGAAGGAGCACTTCTGACGGCAAAGGATGAAAGACAAATTTCCTAATCATTCTATATTTACTTCTTTCTGATCACCACTCTAATAAAACTGAGAGGTGACCCAAATAGAGACTAAAGACCTATAGAATTGTTTGTTTGCCTACGCTTGTACTTCCTCTACAGATAGCATCACAAGAGTACATGTCTGCATAGCACGTAGAGTTAGATGAGCCTGGAAAGGAAGAGAGATGATTGTAAATTGAGGAAAAGGAGAGAGAGAGAGAGAGAGAGAGAGAGAGAGAGAGAGAGAGAGAGAGAGAGAGAGAGAGAGAGAGAGAGAGAGAGAGATATAACGGAAGGGAAAGGTAGGAGAGCGAAAACAGTATTCCAGCAGAGCATCTATATTCCTTGCAAGAGTTTCAACCATATGGCAGCCTGTCACATGTATAAAGTAGATACAGCGAAAGATGCATTCACTTAGAAGTGGAAAAGGAGGACCCCAGGTCTAGTCACAAGCTGCTCCTGTAGACTACGTCACGGGTGACTCAGCTACGAGGGGAGGGGTCACCCGGTCCACGTGTCTGACTCATCCCAGTGTGTGTTGTTGTGCATTTATTTTGTGTGAGAAGTAGCCTTGCCCGTAAGGATGAGGGTATGTATACATATGAGAGTAATTGTTTGTGATGTCAGCTACCAAAAGTATTCACGTGTTTCTGCAAATATGTGTTTTAACTGTGGTGTATTTTCCTTTGCGTCCAGCTGCTATGTGTCCATCATGCATTTACACAATTAATCTTGCTTCTATCAAATGAGAAGGAGGAGGCGAGAGATAGGAAAGGAGAGGCCAAGCATTTGAGGGACAGTGCAATGCATTATTGAAGAAGAGGTCGAGGGGATACTTTTGCAGAGCAGTGTTCTGCCTCATGCACATTTGGTGCAATTTAAATGAGTGACAGTGTGCATATTTTACTATAGTAAGCAGCATATGAATGTACATTTCAGAGCCACTTTGGGGGATCATCTCTCTGCCTGCTCAGTTCACTGCCCATCCAATCACTTTCTGTATTGAATACATGCATAAATTCAGGACTGGAATAAATTTTTCATAGATAGTATTATGTATTTCAGTACTGTTTTTGAATGGTAACATAGACTGTGAACATCTATCAGAAGCATATACATCTTTATTCTCTTTCACAGATAATATATCTGTTACCTATATGTACATTTACATGTACATGTGTGTGTGTATACATTGCAGTAACATAATAAAAATAAGCATTTCAGAGTAACTCTAGAATATATATATATATATATATATATATATATATATATATATATATATATATATATATATATATATATTTATATTTATATTTATATTTATATTTGTTTTACGATGGTGTCTTTTATCTATCAGCGTTTTGGTTGCTTGATCTTCAACAACAACACCGGTACCTTGTGGACTTCATTTGCAGGCTTTTAAATTGTCTTTTAGCGAGTCCACTTCATCAGCTGCAGCATGTTCCATCCTCCTGAAGATTGTTGTCATTAAAGATTCATACCAGAAAACTGCCTCCAACTGGATTGCAATGCATTTCTATGTTGAGTGCTCCCGGGCAACATGTAAAAGAAAATTATCATAATGAATGTATAGTTGTATTTAATGTCAACCATTTTAGCTGTTAATGGTGCCAAAGGTTTTCAGCTGAGCACAGCTTCATCTCCGCAGCCTAACGGAATGGAAGTAATTGGATCATCTGCTTATTCTCACTTCTAAACAGGACAACAGTTCAGCTACTGGTCAACCATTGTGATCAATAAATTGTTATTTGCTTTGTGAGAAATTGGGAGTTGCACATTAGCTGTACAAATGTGTGTTTACTCAGTCATTTTAACCATCTGGACTGATTCGGTAACACACAATCTACTCAAATGGGATCTTTATTACAGAATAAAAGCAAATAAAGTGCATTAGCTACCATCATTGGTTGTTGTGCCCCTTAGATGACAGCAATATGACTAATCCAAGAGCTGCATGATATTTTTTATAATGCTTTTATCATTGTTTGAGCTGACATAAAATCAGTAGTAAAGACATTACATTTTCTTGTGTTTTAGGGAGGTTTCGCAAATTCTGTTTAATCTGTGCAGTTTGTGCAGGCATTTAGAGATGTAGCCTTTGTGGAAGGAGAGTAGAGGTAGAGACTGGAAAGCAAATAGTAGGAAAGCAAAATAATATAAAACATCAACAGCTATTCCTAATGTTTTATCATTTCTCTCTTATTCAAGGACTTCCACCTCCCACTCACAACCTCTGATTATACTGCAGCAATAAGGTGGAGGTAAGCCGGCATCAAAATGTAGCATCAATAGCACTGTTTGAGACCTTGAGAATAAGCCTAAGTTAGAAGAAGGGAAAAAAACAACCAATGTTAAAATGTGATGCTTTATCTGAGGTCTTTTTTAATGATTCATTAGGGTCAGAGATCATTTGTATGCATCACAGGTAGACCCGAGGGTATGAAAACCATGTGTGCAGAAGAATCATACATTCGTAACAGTACTGAGGGGAGTGGGGGGAGGGGGGGCTCAGGGCATACAAAACAAACAATTTTCCCTAGGATCCTTTTCACAACCCCTCCACTACTCAAAGGGCTTTGTCATATTTCTCCTCACACCGCACACATCTCAGCTTCATCCTCAACATGTTCCTTTATTATTTCCTTTCCTATTTGTCACTATTTTCGTGCAATATTTACAATCTGATTCCACCTGGCCCCCTCCCGCTGAGATATTGATTGTGCTCACATACATTATTTCAAAAGTATTTGCAGTCAATCCTAATTCAAACTAGCAAAGTTGAGCTATTCACAGTTTATTTATTTTTATTACTAACTGAGTCCTGCTGAAAGACAATACTGAATATATTTCTATCAAATCTTAAAATTGAAAAACATAGGCAGCTATGGATTTAATGTGAGACAGCTGATGAAACCAAGATCCTCAAGATAGAGGTTGAAGCAAAAAAAATCATATAAACCAGGCTTATTTTTCACACTAAGTGACAATGGTTAATTTCATCCGGAAATGATCTACTTCCACTGTGTCTGTGCGTGGTTGTCTGTGTGGGCAGCTGCATTTCCTTAATTTTAAAAAGGTGATGACACCCTAAATATGGACAGGCACCGCAAATTTTCATTTCAGTTTATATAATGGAACATTTCACATGCTCGAATGTATCATTGCTATGATGACGACAGAACAGGAGAGTGAGTGTGTGAAGAGCAGAAGTTGATTTTAAAGTGGCGATGCATGCTATTTCATGACGCAGAGCTCGAGGGTGCGATGCACTCTCATGGGCATCATGCATACACCCCATAAATGGGGTCGCACCTTTAATTCCTCTTTCGATTTCTTTTGTCTCTGACTTAATGATGTGCTTCATGGCACTAATTTGGTGTTTATATTTGTTCATTTTACAAGACGCATCCAGAAGAGAGAGGAGGGATAGAGGGAGAAGAGGAAAAAACACATATATAACTCAATATTCCAGCTAATTTAAAAACTACAGAATGTTGCGTACAGTCCAATTAGATAATATAAGTGTGAACATTTAAAAACAATCAGCCAGTTAAGCGTGAAGAACAGAAACGAGTAAACAGTGTAATTGCTAACGACCGCAAAATCAAAAATAACAATGCAGAACCAATTATTGATTGAATGGAGTGTTGCCTGCCCACCGTGTTTCACTGACTTTAGTATTGCCATGTTGTTTTCAGATGGTTTATCAAAAACAATAATGCAGTGCCAAAGTTACAACCAGAGGCAGTCTTTTTAATGTCATTAATCCAGCGCATTGTTTGTTTTGCTGTTGTTTATTCAACTTTATTTGAGTAGATCAAATTTTAAAAAAAATCACGTTTTAGAAGGGACTACTGAAAAGCTGCAGACATTTTATGAATATGAGGTTAAGGCTTTGAATCTGCTGATGATATTCATCACAATGCCCACAATACAGCAGAGCCAGAACCCTTAAGGTGATACAGTCTAGAGCAGTCATGGTAGATCTTTTTCATTTGGCTTTAACCTTTAAGGCCCAGACAACAGGTCATTCCCGATGTTCTGTTGAGCTGGGAGCAGGATGACCCGGTTACAGCACAGACTGTCTCTGTCTGCGCATTCATATTCCCTGGTGTGGATTTTCAGAGCTTGAGGACGTGGTTTAAAAAGTAATATAAATGTATCTTTTCCACGAATCATTGCTTCTTCAGTGATTCAAATGTGACTTGCCTAACTATTGATTATTAACATAAGAAGGACAAATAGAAATGTCAGGGGTTAGAGTCTGCATGGGAATGAATAGCCAGTTTCTTTTTTGGTCTGATGATTTGTGTACAGAAGTCAAACAGGCATCACAATACAGCGGCATAATACAATACACGAGATAAACATGCTGATAGAAAATCCATGTTAAATTAGAAGAAAATAAAATAGGAAAATAATACATAATAAATTGGGTGTACTAATTTTCACAATAGGACATCACTTTAAATGCAGGAGATGACTTATAAAAAGCATATTTTAGTAAACAATATTTTGAGACCAAGACTTAATTGTTTACAAGATATTCAACCTTCCGTCCTGCATGAAGAATAAAGACTCTACAAAGCATATGATACATATGACCAATTTTCAGTTTGTTTGTTGGTATGGGGTAAAAAACAAAACAACTAAAGATCTAGCCCAAAAAATGTTTCCCAAAAATATACAGTACCAGTCAAAAGTTTGGACACACTTTCTCATTCAAGTGAGTGTGTCCAAACCTTTGACTGGTACTGGATATGTATATCTTTTGTTGACAGTGATCAATGATGTAAAACCTCTGATTTAAGGACTCGGTATGACTACATCAGTATAGTGTCAACTCTTTTAAAATGGAGATCTTTTACTTTTGAAGGAAAAGGCAATAATAAACATTTAGCTCTAATTTGGATCACGCCTATATCAACTACTGTCCACTTGATAATCACAGCAGCTCTAATGATCTTGTTATTACATTATCTGTCATCGAGGTTTACATTAGTATACATTTTTTTTTAAAGAGTACAAATACAACAACTGAAGCAAAGGATTTGGGACTGTCCTGTTAAAGGCTATTACAGAATATTGCTAATCAAATTATAAATGTTTTATTATTATTATTAAGCCTACAGTAGGCCAATAGACTACAAACAGTCTAAAGTTGTGCTTCTAGATACGCTTTTAATATAGCCATATTTGCTTGTGGGTTATCAAAATGATATGTCTAAGAAAAAAGTACCACCACATCTACTGAAGACTGTACAGAGGATTTTTACCCAAACAATTTTGAGAAAAGTGACTGGAGGGAGGATAACCAATCACAGAGCGCTACGACAATATCATGCCGCAAAACATTCTGACGTCGTTTCTGTGCGACATGTTGGACGGAAACAAGAAAGCCCGAAGTGCTATATTTTGACGAGTGAACCCAGATTTAAATTACACATGTAGCTAGCTATCAAGAATTTCACTGTCAGTAGCTACGTAGGTGTAGCCTCTTATGTTTAATTTAAGTCTCTGGCCCAAAAGTCCATCCAGTACATCTAGCTAAGCAACGTTAGCATTAGCGAGTAGCTAACGTTACTTACTAGTTAACGTAACGTTAACTGATATCCTGACAGCGTCGTAGCATCTGGTGCTACCACCGCTTGTTTCTGACGGCGGCATGAGTTGTGGATATGGCGGTGGAGGAGGGAGAAGAGGCAGAAGAGGAGGTCGAGGGAACCGAGATGGAAGCAGAGAAAGATGGGACAGAGGAGGCGGAGGAGGTTCAAGAGGACACAGCTCCGACTTTGACCAGGACCGAGGTGGTGGAGGGAGAGGCGGACAACGGGACCGTCCTCCTCCACACCTGAAGGGACGAGAGATTGGTCTGTGGTACGCAAGATACGGAGCCGTGAGGAGGAAACAGGCTGACCGCAGATCGGTATGGATTGTGTTTGGTTGTAACGTTATGCTATTGCGCATTGTGTTGAACAGGGCAGGTTGTTAGTGTGAACAGAAGCAGGAGCTTCAGCACAGATAACTAAAATTACAGAGAAGGTGACAGTTCCTTCTTCAATGCGCTTTAACCTCTGCTAGAAAGTAGGTCTGGACTCAGGTGTTAACTGCAAAGAGTGGGGCATAAGGCTGATTTCATTTGGTTCAAAACACAAAGTTCACTGCATGTGCAGAATTGTGCACACTGATCTGTGGGCAAAACCCTGCAGATAGGTGGTATGCCAGCCAGATCCTGACACATCTTGTCTCTTTATCAGTTTAGTGGGTAGACCTAAACAAAGGCACACTTGCATTTGTTGATTTCATTTACTGCTGTTGAATGGGTGACAGAATTTGTTTAAATTTATATAGCACAGAAGTTGCATTAAAAGTAAATGATTGAGCTGTCACTGAAAGGCCAAAATAACTAACACAGATTTCACAGTTTTAGAGGGATTCAGTGGGATTTTTCAATGGGATAAAAAGAAATGTGCTTAAACACTAATAAAAGTGCTTAAAACCAAGCCCTGGAGTCACATTTGGTTTGGCTAACTGCAAGGTTACGGCTGAACTTTCCCCTTTCCATGTCTGTGTGCAGCGGGCAGTGGTCCAGATGGATGAGGCCAGAGAGCAGCACATTACCAAGCTGCTTAACTCTGTGCAAAATGATCAGCCTGGTCCTTGGAGAGACGGCAGGGATGCAAGAGCCTCTACGTCTGACAGCTGGCGGACAGCTGCCAATAGCAGTGGTCATTGGTAAGAACAGCTTGCGTAGCTTTTCCATTTGAGACTTGGAGTGTAATTTCAAGCTTCCAATAAAGAACATGGGAAATCTAGATACGATCAAAGAGTCTGAAGTTATTTTCTCAGCTGTGACTGCTGACACAAGTATGTCTCATCATTTTTTGCATGCAGTTACTTTGATGGGGATGTGTCTGAAGAGGAAAAGCAGAAGATTGAGTTAAAATCTGAGGAAGAGGAGGAAGAAGTTACTCCAGGCCAGAAAAAAGCTACTCACAAATCACAACGGTAACTTTGCAAGCAAATCGGATGCATGCTAAAGAGAGAGAGAGAGAGAGAGATGTGACTTGCTCCAAAAATAAAGTTTAATATTTGATGATACTCTGTGCCACAATGACAGAACTACCAATACTGCCTGGTGATCCCTAAATTGTGAATATTTACACCGTAATGTTTTTGTTTAGTTACTTCTCTCCAGCAGTTGTTAAAGATGAGCCTCCAGAGGCGTGGGATGAAGAAGAGCAGCAGCAGGAGGAGGAGGAGGAGGAGGAGAAAGAGAAACTAAGAAGGGAAGACAAGGACCTGGAGTTCTTATTTCAGGAAGTAGCCAGAAACAGTTCACTGGATGACAGCTTAAAGAGGGATCTGCAGAGCAAGGAATCGGATCCAAAGTACAAAGAAATGCTGGTTAGCATGAAGATTAGTATCAAGTTTAAATACACACACACACACACACACACACACACACACATTCTCTCTCTCTCTCTCTCTCTCTCTCTCTCTCTCTCTCTCTCTCTCTCTCTCACACACACCTACACCTACTTGCCTACAGATTAAAAAAAATGTCCACGGTTGCCTCTGCCGGAGATAACTATATCTCAGTAATTACAGGATTATCATCGTAATATTCGTTATGCAAAAAAATGCTGAATGTTTTTAAAATGAATTTACAGAGCAGGTTAATCACGGTATCACAATATTGTAATGTGTTATTCCATTGAGTCACTAAGGACTTACTGAATTACATAGAATCTGTGATTATCTATGGTTATAAGACTTAAATAAGAAATGTTTCAGTTTGTAAAAACTGTTCCCATGATCACGTTATAAAGTTATGCGGCTGGTCTTCATTTTATTGATTTTATTCAATGTTAACAAATGTTTGCTAATTTCTTTGTCTTCAGAAATTCAGGGAAAAACTACCATCCTATGGGAAAAAAGAGGTACGTTCTTCATTTTTTACTAAGATGAGTTAGTTAACTAGCAAATACGCTCATCCTCTTCACAAATCACATTTCTGCTAGAAGGATTTTTTTCTCTTAAATGTGAAATGCCATCACCCTTTTACTCGTCTTATTAATCCTTCCTCTCACCTGCTTCCATCTTTCCGTCCTCAGGAGCTGGTGCAACTGATCAACTCGAACCGCGTCCTGGTGGTGAGCGGGGAAACGGGGTGCGGAAAGACAACTCAGGTCACCCAGTTCATCCTGGATGACTACATCAACAGAGGCGTGGGCTCAATGTGTCGTGTGGTCTGCACGCAGCCGCGTCGCATCAGCGCCATCTCGGTATGTAATGTCTTTGTGTTGTCGTGTCTGACTTTGTTGGATTGCCTGTTGCTGCATGCATTAGGGCTGCAACTAACGATTATTTTAATAATCGATTAATCTGTCGATTATTTTTTCGATTAATCGATGAATCGGATAAAAAAAACAAAAAAGCATTAATTTACATCAACTCAATACATACTTACATACATACTTGTTGTTTTAGTTAATAGTTGTGTACACAACTTTTGTTCACTTGAAGCTTATTCATTAAATTATTACCATCATTGTAGTAAGTGCGAGTTAAGTTCATTTGTACACCACACTTAAACACAGCTTAAGATGACCAAGTGCTATAAAAGAACTTAAAAATGAAATTAAAAAGTACAACACACACAAATATATTTGTCAACAATAACTGATATGGGACAAAGCACAGAAAATATACATGATGAAAATTAATGGGCCAAAAAAGGCGAGTGAAAAAAAACGTGTCTTTAGTCCTGCTTTACTACTGTTATTAACGAGCTAACGCTAGCTTGTCAAGCTGGATAACGAGTAAACACCACACCAGCACCACTGGAGGGACGTTACGTTCCTCACTTCAAAACGGAACAAAAGTAGGATTGTGTAGTGACTTTACCCTGCTGTTGAACTCCCTTCCTCCTCATCAAGGACTCCAACATGTTTACGTTTTAGGTTCTGAATCATCACCGTGGTGCGCCCGTGCCATGCCGTGTCGCTTTTGCTTATCTTGCAATTAACATGTTTTCGATTTATTTAGTGTGAAATGCTCCCACACCTTGGATGACTTAGGTCGTACTGATTTCTCTGCCTCCGCCATGTGTTTCAGAACAACGTTAAGGGTCTCTCCGGTCTTTCTCCGTATTTCCTCTACCCCCGCTCTGCTCTTTTTTTCTTTTCTTTCGCTCCGCGCTGCTCCGCACGGCTCTGCACGGCACTCAACTCAATTGCTTTTATCTCCGCGACTGAGTGGCGTGTCGCGCGACACAACGAATCGATAATGAAATTCGTTGCCAACTTTTTTAATAATCGAATTTTATCGATTTTATCGATTCGTTGTTTCAGCCCTAGTGTGCATCCTGAAGGGTAGATGTGGTTGCCAATGTGTGTGATATGATGTTTGTGCACTGCATACGTCATTTTCTTGCATCTGTCATGCAAATCAGATGTCTATTTTTTCACGATGCTAATTGTGTTCCTAAAGGTTTTAGTATGGGTGTGCTTCCTCTCAGGTAGCAGAGCGTGTAGCAGCAGAGAGGGCAGAAAGTGTTGGGAATGGAAATTCTTGTGGTTACCAGATTCGCCTGCAGAGGTGAGAAAGTTTCTTCAAACATATGTTGCACTGAAATGAATGTGCTGTGTCTCAGCAATTGGTTTATTGCTTAAGGAACCAACAGAAATGCTCCATTATTTTAAATAACAGGCAAGCATCATGTTTGATTCATTGTCTTTAGAAAAAAAAGCTGATGTACCTATAAATGTATATTTGTTTGTGTGTCCATACATCTGCAATTATTTATGCATGAAGACTGTGGATAGTCTAATTTTCTTTATGAATGGGCAAAATTAAGATCGATAAGGGAAAAATATGAGATGAGTTAATACCACAGGAAATGTTTTTTTTTTTTTCAAAGATTTTTGGGGGGCTTTTCCCTTTATTAAGTAGTGACAGTGGATAGACATGAAAGGGGGAAAGAGATGGGGGATGACACGCAGCAAAGGGCAGCAGGTCGGATTTGAACCCACGCCGCTGCAGGACTCAGCCAACATGGGGCGAACGCTCTTACTGGGTGAGCTAGAGGCCGCCCCTTTTTTTGCTTTTTTTGAAGGACAGGAAATATATTAGATGGGAATTCTCATCTGAGGCCAGGCATGCACATTGAAAGAAATGGATAAAGCTGGGGAGACAGACACTTGAGCGATATGCAGACCGTTACAGGAGATGAGAGGGTGCAGCGATCTAAAGTGAATTATATACAATCGAGTATAAGAGAGAATGGGATGGATGCAGTAAGAGGGGAGGAAAAGAGGCAATCCAGCCGTGATACGAATTGAGACTGAAACAGATGAGAAGTAAAAAGATGGACAGAAAAATGGGGCAAATAACAAGGTGCTCACTGTAAATGTTTTAAATCTTTTAACGTGGTGCTATTATTTTCTTTAGTTGCATCAAGTTACTGCAGTTGTGATTTGTAGGTCTCCTTAACAGAGAAAAACAGTTACTATTGCACTGTTTTGTATCAAAGAACGTTGAGTCTATGCAGTTTAAAAAAAAAAGCTTCTCTTTAAGCTCGCCGCTCTGCTGCCATTGCCCACTGTCATTGTCACCAATGTAGACCATGGGTGTCTCATAGTGGGTATATGCAAAAGCTTAATTTGTATCTCAAGCTTGGTTAAATTTCAATTGATGCACCAGCTCCCCCACATAGCAACTCCTATAAAAAGTACACACTTCTACACTTCTACTTCTACACCTCTTATGTTGGTCTCTCAGTGGGTAATCAACTTCTTAAAAAGCTGAATACAAATAGGCCAGAAGACATTTAATCTAGTCTTTGAAAACTTCAGTTGCATTTGCAGGGAAGCAGTGCATTTGTCTACACAGCTCAATCAGTGCAGACAGTCACGGAATGAAATGGGTTCTCTCTGGGGCTGGTATAGTGCAGCAAATGATGGGGGGTTATTATAAAAATAAAGTAGGAAACTGTTTAGAGTAAATATGATTGATCTGACTCATAATAATCTTACTCAGCTATGAGTTTTCCAAACAGTCACTGTCATGAACAGCCAGAGACAGTGTAGAACCTGTTTGGATGTTTGGAGAACATCACTTTAGAGATTAGATTATTATTATTAGATTAGAGATTAGAGACAGTAGCCCATTTTTAAGCTTCTCTACTCTGAATTTCAGAATGTACTGTATGTCGTTTCACTGATCACTGATAATTATTGTGCTAAATAAACACCTACCTACATGTTTTAGTCTCTTATGAACAAACACAGCCTGAGATTATAAGCCGCAATCCATTCAGTTGTTCCACTATCTACTTAAATGGACTGGACCTTCTTAATATGGGCGAGGTTGGCTTCCCAACCAGGCAAAGCACTCTGCCGCCACGGTATCAGAAATAGGGCAGACGCTCAACAGGGTTTCCACTATGTACACCGCGCACTGCCGCGCCTTCAGCTGTTTATGAAAAGTCATAAAGTCGTAATTACACGACTCTGCAGAGCCGTCTGCTCTACTGAACTCAAGCGATCTGTCATCCGCTCTCTCTCCCCTTTTTAGGGTGAGCAACTGGAACAGTAACAGGACGTCATCACTCGCGAAGTCATGGCAACCAAATAAACAACAGGGCGAGTACTACTTGTCACTCAATCTTAGGCAAAGTGACAAACAGCGACGAAAGCCGCGACATGAAATCTGCACTCACGCGGGTCCCGTGAAATATGACAGCCACAATTTATTGGAAAATAGCATTGTGGACACTGAAGTTGATGAATTTACTGTTTATCAGACCCCAGATGAGACAAGAAGCTAACGTTAGCGAACGCTGCGGTGACTGTCCCTCTGCCTCTGACTCCCGCTGCAGGAGAACGCTGTATTCCTCCGACACGCTCTATTAACGTTACTGTTTTAAAACCGTTTTCCAGGTTAGTGGGGGTGCATACCGCTCAAAACCAACATGAAAAACGTAATGTTCACTCAGCGTTTTGTTTTGTTGTTAAACTGTGTGTAAAATGAGCGGTGAGGTTAAATCACCGGTTTCAGGTAACGGCACCTTAGGGTACCGACTATTTGCTGGATAGTTTCAAGCTAACGGTCGGTAGCTAACATTAGCAGATAAGCCTGTTGACAGCGACGTTATTGTTCATATTTTGGCACAATTTTTCTGGCCGTAGTAGTGGTCATAGTGACTGAAAGTGTGATATGAGCTGCTAAAAAGATACTACACGCTGTTTTCAGGCAACATTAACGTTTTGATTGTTTGGTTTTTATTCCAGTGCATTTTTCGTTAACAGAGACTGAGAGTACATTTTATTTATTGTTTTTGGTTGTTTTGTTCATTTATTGTGGATATTTAAAATATCTTCCAGTCCAAATGTTAAATATTCTTTAGAAATAAAAGTTTATTGAGCTTTGAAAAGGTGTACCTGCATTATTATGCCATTATCATTATATTTGATGAAAACAGTCTCTCAACGACAATTTGTTATTGTGACAGGCCTAGATACGCACCATTAAAGTACAATAACAACTGCAAACCTCCGCCACGTGGTATTGCAGTATAGAAAACTGTACTGTGAGAGTGTGAGGAATAGGGGGTTAATTGAGGCCGAGCAGCTTCTATTTGCCATTTATAATAAATATGCTTAAGTACTAGGGCTGGGACGATATGCTTTTGTCCCGATTCGATTCTCTCACGATACATGGGTGCCGATTCGATTTTTGTATTGCGATTTTCATTTAGTACAATTCTAGAAGTATTGCGATTCGATAGTATTGAGTATTGCGATTTTCTTTAACAAAAACAAAAGTTGAATAGGGACAGATGCTTCGACATAGAGATTTGTTCATCAAATCTCCAATGTACAGCATCACAGCATTTATAGCTATTGCTGGTTTCCAATGCCCTTCCCTATAAGGGCTTTTAAACGGCCATAAAAACAAACATTAAACATTGCCACATTAAAATACATAAAGCACATAAACATACAAGAAGACACACTCATCAATTATGCAATAAAGCCTTTAAAGTGGTTCAGTTGTCAGTGAAATGAAGTGTCGCGTTAGTTCATGCAGGACACGGAAGTCATACACCCGCTGATTGAATTATCATTTCTATCAGTCACACCCTAATCACAGCCCATTCTCACAAGCCCATTTAAATATGACTTTCACTTACTGATGCCTGCTACATCAATGCTGCATCATGCCAGAGTCCTAACATGAGTCAAAAGTTAAAATGGCTTCAATGCTAGGAGAGCATGGCAGGGGGTTCAGGCAATCACAGGATACAAACCTAAGAAACATCTCATGGCAGTGGAAAACAAACTTGAAATGGCCAATGATTTGAGTGATTTTTATTGTAGATTTGATATCCATGGTTTTATAGCTGAACAGGAATTGGTTTATGAAGAAATCAGTAGTATGAAGTGTGGGGACATTGACATTTCTATAGATGATGTTAAGTCTTACTTTAGACACGTTAATCCCAGTAAAGCTAGTGGGCCTGATGGTATTAACAGCAGGACATTAAGGGTGTGTGCAGATCAGTTGGCACAGCCCTTTCAAAGGCTGTTCCAGTTGTCAATAGACACTGGTGTAGTTCCTTGTGTATGGAAAAAATCTTTGATCGTGCCCATACCCAAAAACAATAAACCTAGGGAACTTAATGACCTGCGCCCTGTTGCCCTAACATCCACAGCAATGAAATGTAAAAAAATAATCCTGAAACATCTTTTATGTGAGGTCACACCATCCTTAGACCCAAACCAATTTGCATATTGTGCAGACAGAGGGGTTGAAGATGCACTGCTGACCCTGACAAACAACATATATGAGCACCTTAAACAGGCAAAGAGTCTTGTCAAGATTGTGTTCATAGACTTCAGCACTGCCTTCAAAACAATCCAACCCCACCTGATGGTAAAAAAAACTGGTACACCTCGGGGTTAACCCAAGATTAGTTTTGTGGATTTTTGACTTTTTGACGAACCGTAATCAACAAGCCAAATTTCAACTTGTCTCAATATCAACTTGTGTGTCTCATCGTTAAAAGCCATAAATACAGGGGCACCACAAAGGTGCGTTCTGTCCCCTATTCTATACACCTTATACACCATAACTGCCAAGCAACCTCCTCAGACCACACCTATTTTAAATACGCTGATGATACAGCATTAGTGGGTTTTGTAAAGTCTAATATTGCATCCCTAGAGGGTTTTGAGAGGGAGGTGCAGGGCTTTACTAAATGGTGTACAGATAATTTCCTTGTGGTTAATGCGAAGAAAACAAAGGAGATGACCATAGATTTTAATAAAAAGGGAATTCTAGTTCCACCTTCAACTATAAATGGTGTAGTGGTAGAGCGGGTTACAACATACACATATTTGGGTGTTGAAATAGACAATAAACTGACATTTAATGAATGTGCACAAGTCCAAAACATTACAGAAGAGGATGTTTTTTCTAAGGAAACTCAATAATTTTAGAATAGACAGCTGTATTCTTCAGATGTTTTACAACGCTCTCTTGCAGAGTGTCTTATCATTTGGACTTATTTGTGCCTTTGGTAACATGTATATTAAGGACCAGAAAAAAAACTGCAACGAATAGTCAAAACAGCCAGTAAGATCATTGGAGTTGATCAGGTATCTGTAGCTCAACTGTACAATGACCGTAGTTTAAAAAAGACAGAACAAATTCTAAATGATTCAACCCACCCTCTTCATCAGAATTTTTTAAGAAGCAACAGGTCAAGTGGCCGACTCCTGCGAAGGAAAATTAGGACTACAAGGTACATCAAGTCTTTTGTGCCTACAGCAATTAGACTGCACAATAATAAACTTATAAGTTCTTAGGCATCTTAAACTATGAGCATATTGTATATATCAACACTCAACTTTTAAATACATGCTTGTCATGTTTCCTCAATGTTTTTACTGCCTTGTCTGTCTTGTCCTTGTTTTCCTGTCTTTTAATGTTTTGTATTTATGTTTTTAATGTTATGCTGTAGGCTGTATAACGATGGAGCGTGTATTGGTGACCACATGAATTTCCTACTTGTGGATAATAAAGTTTACCTTGACCTTGATGTCTTCCTCATGTGAAGGGCTCATTGCATGAGTGGAAGCTGATCTCAATTCCAAAATTCGTAAACATGCATGTCTCCTTCAAAAACCTTTTTAATGTGGAATTAATGATGTTCAGTGTGATCTTGTAGTTAATCTATTCCTGACGTCATGAACTGGAAAGTGCAGACCAGTCTATATATTCATTTACTGTGTGTGTACACAAAAAAAGGTCCAACTTGATAGTTTGTGTCCCTTTTTTAAGGTTCACCCCTCCCCCCCCTTCCCTCTCCTCTTTTCCCTCCCTCTCCTCTTTTTCTATTGATATGCCACTTCCTTTTTATTTATGAGTGCAAAAGTGCCTATTTCAACCAATTACATTCCTGTATCGGCAACATTTTATAGCAACATCAATCTCAGCTTTATGTGCACTTCTGTGTACAGGCTGAGCATCAAGATATTGCTGCTATGAAATAATCTTTGAGCAACCAACTTAAAAAAAATAAAGAAAATCAAGTGTGTAGAATCCTGTGGAAAAGGAGGGTGGAAATATATACGAAAGATAATGTAGTCTCAGTCACAGTCACATAGACAAATGTAGGGAAATAATCTGAGACTCATTCTGGTAACCTTTGTCTTCCCTTTATACTTGTCTTAATTTGTGTCATTTTGGAAATGTCAAGTATTTGTTTCTCTTTCTCAGCCGGTTACCACGGAGACAAGGTTCGGTCCTGTACTGTACAACGGGCATTATTCTTCAGTGGCTTCGCTCAGACCCGTAAGTTTCCCCCACCCCCCCAGCCCTGCTTCCTCATCCTCATCACATCTTCTCCAAGCCTTTCCTCTTCTCTGCTTTCCTCCTTTGTGTCTCGCTTCCAGCTGCCCTTCCTCCACTCTCGTATTCCCTCTGTGTCACTCTGTTTTATCCCCATTGATTTGTGGTTGACTCTACTGTCTGTGGATGGAACATTAGTATGGGCCCCCATTCTCATGAAGACACACATACACACACAGCTTCTGTTGACTCATCCCTGCATGCTCATCCTTGCATTCTGAGTGTCCTCAGACAAACCACAGAGACTAAGTGAGGGTGCCAGCTTTTCTTGTTGTCTTGCTTCATGGTCTTTCAGAATTGGCACTACTTTAGTAAGTTATTTTAGGACTACAATCGTCTGACAAAATGCTGCAACTTTTTGGCACGCTGACAGTCTGTATGGACTGCAGCAATGTTCACACTTGTCAGTTTTGGTGTGACTGTAGAAGTCAATTTTAAATGTCCGCGGCCCAAGGCCAGATAACGGCGCGGACTCCAACGCTCGCTGTAACTTCGCATTTACTCTTCTTTTTTGTTCAAAATACAACAAGATTAAAAGTCGTGAAAGAGTGAACACAGAAGTTGAGGGAGTCAGATGAACAAAAAGAGCTTCAATGTGCACGAAAGTAAATCAACACACAGGAAAGCCCGAGCAAGGTCCGGACATATCTTGCTAACGGGTCCTTTGTCTAACATCGCCTGATATCGTTTTAGAAGGAAGACCCTCCTCCTGTGGAATGCTCCAATGATCACCTTCAGAGCATGCGTGTTAATCTTCAATTGGCTATTTTCGAGGTTAAGACCACCTCTTTTGGGATTTTTCCACTAGTCCACTACTACAAGTCATTTAGCTGATCTTGCGTTTCGAGCGCCTACGCTTAAGGCATTTGGGCTTGGTGCCCGCCATATCTTTTTTGTGGCTACAGCGGCGGCCATTCTACTGCGGCTGTAACAATGGTAAGCCATCTGTGGCTGTTTGCAGCTGCACAGCGACAACTGAAGGTGATCCAAGGAGGGAGAAGGTCTCTTCCTTACACAAACTAAAATACATATCATCTTTTATCTAGTATCATATTTGTTGTACACTGTATATTTCCCATAACTCAATTAAAACAGATTTTATCACATTTTCCCACAACATGACTATTTGTCTCCAGCCATCACATTAGTGATGCATTAATGTTTTCAGTCCCACAGACCCTTTTTGACTCATCATTACAGACTACTGCTGTACAGATAAGCACAGAGCCCGTTTCTAGTTTAGATCACAAAGATATCACATATGTCAGACTTACTACAGGGAAAGGTTTATGCAAAATGTATAATGTGTAAAGTTGCGTAAACTTTTTTTACTATGCTAATTATTATCTAATATACCAACTTTATATAGCGAAAGATTAGATGACATCTCTCGAAAAGTGAGGAAAAACGGCATCTAGTTATAGCTCCCGTCTTAAACCAAAGAATGTAAAAATAAATGAAATGTGCATCTACGCTTCATGGTTCAAGAATTATGCAGCAAAATGTGAAAAAAAAGGAACCAATTCGACAATGCAAACTAAAAACATGATCTTCTTGGCAGAGGTATCAAATACAGACATAATAGACACAGAATTGCTATTTTTCACACCAAATAAGGACATACTAAAGACACCTAAAATCAACCACAGATTTAAACCATTTCCCTTGTCTTTTTGTGTGTCAGATTGTTGTCAAGTATCAGCCACCTGGTGTTGGACGAGATCCACGAGAGGAACCTGCAATCGGACGTTTTGCTCGTCATTGTGAAGAACCTACTCAACTTTCGAGACGACCTCAAGATCATCCTCATGAGTGCCACGCTCAACGCAGAGAAGTTTTCTAAATATTTTGGTATGCAGCCCACCAAAAGACATACCAAAGTTTGTTCAGCATCAATCTTGCAGTTTCAATGTTTTGGATATCTCCTCCTTCTCATCTACCCATTTCCCTGTGTTCAAACCTTTAGACAACTGTCAAATAATCCACATCCCTGGTTTGACGTTCCCAGTAAGGGAGTTCTTACTTGAGGACATTGTGGAGATGACCAGGTAGAACAACACTGCTGCCAAACACACACATACAAAGTCACACGCATGCACAGACACAAATAAAAAAAAAAATACAAATGGAACCACTTCACCTCTTTTGTTTGAATGGGGTCTTGTATAAACTGGTTGATGTGTCTGCCAGGTATCGGTCCCAGAATCGTGACCGTCGCCCCTCATGGAAGAAAGGCTTTTGGCAGGGGCGCCACACCAGACCAGAGAAGGAGGAGAAAGAGGCTGAATACAAGGAGAGCTGGCCTAGTTATGCACGGACACTGCAGGACAGGTGAGTTGGTGAGAACAGCAGGGTAGTTAGATTGGTTGATAGATGTGTTGTTTAGGTGGGGAATGGGAAGATTTGGCTTTGGGACATTCACATTTTAAAATGAATAACTCCTTTTCTTTGTGAATTTAAACTTCAAGTTTACCTGAGTATGTTAAAGCTGAATACAGAGCAGAGTGAGTGCTTTGGACCACTTGACCCTTTGTTAGGGTACACACTGATTTATCTGCATTGAAGTGTACCTACGCCTTAAGTTGCTGCAGTGTCTCCTGAAGTGTGAAAAATGGCAGTGTTGTCGCTTATTTGCTCCTCTTCAAACATGTAACTACATGTCAATGTATAGGTAACATGGGCTTTACAAACACTGCAAATACTGTGATTTACTACTGAATCTTTGTGGTGCGGTTTTCCCTCCTGCAACTGCCCCAACATTTTTGAGGGGACCAGCTCCACTTAAGATGTCATCCTCTTCTCCATAACACTCAACAAACATTCTTCTTCATTTAGTACACCTAACTGCAGCGCAGTCCCTTTTTCTTTCCCTTTGTCACCATTATTACTGCTCAGTATCACAAGGTTAATGGAAGAAAATGTAAACATGATTACTTGTAGTGTACTGCACTGTCTGAACATTCATGTTACACTATATATTACTTCCTACACTGTATGCAGTACAGTAAGTCCTTGATGCCCAAGTGTAATTTAGGCTTAAGGGGCAAATTAAGTTTAGGGCCTCTTTATCACTTCATTGCTGTGACTTAAAAAAATGAAGAATTTTCAAGTTTGTCTTCAAACAGTAGTCAGGTGCCCATATGAACATTGAAACTGTTTTTCTTCCTTGTTTGTTCGGGATTGGAGCAATCACTTAAATTGAAATTTGATGTTTACTTATTTATTTATTTATTGTCTGTGTCCCATGTTTTACAGATACTCTGACAACACCATTGAGGCACTGGAGATGTTGGACAACGATGAGAAGATTGACCTGGAGCTGATTGTGGCACTGATTCGCCATATTGTGCTCAATGAGGAGGCGAGTTTAACTTTTTTGGGTCTGGTTTCAGGGCAGCCATCTGAAAGTGGCTTAATTCTGGTGTCTTAAATTATATTTTTGATGAAGTACATTTGCACTTTGTGTGAATGGGATTTCAGGGAGTTTGTTCTGTGGGTCTGAGCAGTCTGAGTGCTTGTGTCATGGAAACCTTTTTTGTAGATTTTAAGATGTGTCTTGGACTTGAAAATCTTCCACCACTGATCATAGACAGGCCAACAGAGCAGTGGTCTATTGGGAAAATGGTTTCAGATCAAATAAAAGTGAATAGCTGACACAGAAACTGACAAAAAAAGAAGAGTACATTACATTTCTAGGTAGAGCAGATGGAAGGAACAGGAGGGCTATCTTCCAAACACTGAGCGACATTAGATCAGAGGAAATAACACACGTCCTGGCAGCAGATCTGTGCTAATGAGTGATTAAACAGATGCTCTCCCAACCATTCCCTTGTTTCTCTTTCCAGTTCTTGTTAAATTTTCTCTTTTTATGTCATTTCAGTGTTCAGTTCAGCCTTTGGTAATGTGGAGTATACTGTCAACTAAGTCAGATCAAACATTTCTCTCTCTTTTTTAATGTTTTACTTTTTCAGTAGACCCAGTCCTACTGTGGCCATATCAGGAGAGTTCGTGCAGCTGTAATGAAAGCAGAGCAAAAACTTTTGAAAAATAGTCGCTATTTCAGTAAATGCAGTCAAATTTGTATTTGCTGCATGTTTCTTGTATTCTTCAACTGTTTGTAGTCAGAGTCGCTTAGGCCAGTGCCAACGTGTGAAAACAGAGCTGCACAATGGAATAGATTTTCACAATCAATACCATTCAGCGTAGCCTTTTTGTCACTATTTAAAAAGAGAACGAAGGGAGGACAACTTAAGAAATGAAGTGCTAGAATTGAAGGAAGAGGGAAAAATGACAAGCGTCTGCTCTAATTTTCCCTGTATTCTTTTTTTTTTTTTCCAAGTGAAGTGGTACTACTTTAACTTATTTGTTAGTTTGTGGCTGTGTAAGACAGAAGAACAGGAAAAAAGCAGACAGGCCCAGAATGAGGAGTGACTAACGCATACAGACAGAATAATTATCCCTTCCCATATAAGCCATATCTCTATCAGTCACGGCCACCCTGAGCCAGGCGACCAGCTGATTCACCGTGGCAATGTCAAAAGGCCGAGAGGGAACTGGCTGATTCGCCGTGACGGCGTTCTGAACCGAGGGTTACGGGCCAAATGCCAGGCTTTGGACTTTGATGATTGGTTAATTATGGTGCAGGAGTCTGTGATTAGACACCTAGGGGGTTGACAGGCATTAATGAACGCCTGGTGTGTGTGTGTGTGTGTGTGTGTGTGTGTGTGTGTGTGTGTGTGTGTTTGTTTTACTATATTCGTGAGGTCCAAAAACCGGGGAATACAGTATACTTGTGGGGTCTGCACAGCCTTGTGGGGCCCAAAATGCTGGACCCCACAAGGTTAAAGGGCTGTTTAAAGGGGTGATAGAATGATTATATAGGGTATTTTACACTGTTCCTTAAGGTCTCCTAATAGGGTATGTAACATTGGTTGGGCTGAAAATTGCCCGAATGCTATTTTATTAGGCCCTTAACTACCCTGTGAATATGGCTCTATTTGGAACAAGCGCTTTTCTTCCGAATATGGTATGCTCTTGAATATTTAGATGAGCTGCACACTGATTGGTTTGAGCGAACCCCATAGAAACACATTGGAGATGAGACAGCAGGTCTCATATTTCAGACACTGCAAAGTTATACATTGTTTGTCGGGCTATTTCGTTATTAAATTCACTTCTGAGACTTTTTTAAGCGAGAAATCAACTATATAAAGCTCAAATATGGGCCGGGCTGTTTTACGAAAACTGATGGCTAATTGCAAATTTGGTAAGACGTGTCGGACTTTAGCTAGGAGCTCCACACAGTCTGACGAGAAAGCGGCAACCTCCATACCCAGTGAAAGTCACCGGTTCCCTGGGTACTGGACTACTGGAATACTCGGGGCTACGCTGAGCTCTGTGGGACTACTTAGCCATCAATTTTCGTAAAACGGCCCATATTTGACTTCTACATAGTTGATTTCTTGCATAAAAAAAGTCTCAGAAGTGAATTTAGTAATTAAATAGCGGACCTCTGGAGATCTGCATGACCTAGCTAGATTCAGAAGACTAAGCTGACCTCAGGTCAGTGGTGTAGCCTATGCAAATTTTGGGGCGTGACAAAGACTAGGAGTTGGGATGCTTACGTCAGCTTCCAGCTTTGTTGAGATTCGCCCGTTTTCAGGCAGCTTCAAAATGTGAGATTTGCAGAGGATAGGGGTATCAATGGGATTTTGAGCTTCTATGTATGTCCTATTTACCCACCGAACTGTCGTTATTCAACTACGACAAGGTAAAATCGGTTTTGAAATCTATCACCCCTTTAAGGGTTAAGACTTGGTTTTAGGATTAGGGTTAGAATTAGGTTATGGTTAGGGTGAGGGTAAGGTTTAAGGTTAGGCATTTAGTTGTGATGGTTAAGGTTAGGGTAAGGGGCTAGGGCAGCCATCGTCAACTGGCGGCCCGCGGGCCAGATCCGGCTCGCCAAAGCTTTATGTCTGGCCCGCAGAATAATCACGAATTCAGAAATGTAAAGAGGAAAAAATGCGTTCTGTTATTTACCATTTCAAGCATTTACAGCAGGTAACATTACACAGGTAGAGCACAAACCCAGCCCCTGTATTTGCATCTCTATTCACATGCCGGGGTTCTGTTCAGCGATGCCTGCGCTCCACACACACAGCTGAGCCGAGATGTGTGTGCGTTAAAACACGCAGTACCTGACTGGGAATGATACAAAGAGGATAACCAATGGCCGCTGGGGCAGATCAACTCTCGCTAGTCTCATTACTGTAAGTAGGCTAGAATAAAACCTTTGTGAGTAAAAAGTCAATACTTATCAATGCACTCACCTGTGTAGACAGGCATAAACATGTAGAAAGCGATATTTCAATCTGCTCTGTCTGCTCAGTCCACTTAGTTTGCCGGGAATCTTGAAATTTGGACAAATTCTTATGAACTTAACTGCTGGCTGAGCGAACCATCCTCTCCGCTGGAGCGGTAAACCTATGGATGTATCATAAGACCAAAACAGATACATGTGGCTACTTAATATGCACGTGAATGACGCTGATGATGCTGGTTGTATTATTTTGCAACAACATCGTTTCATTGCAAATGAGGCATACATGACTAATGCATAGCCTGCTTATCAGTCCGTTCATCATTAAAGCTGGGCTTTTCCACATCAACTTTTCGCTTCAGCCTCTTTGACACTGACATTCTTACCTGACTACAGCCGTTTCTTTCTGCAAGCATTTTCCACCAATCAGGACGCTGCATACTACAACCATGTTTCCTAATCACAGACTTTAACCATCACTCCTCAGTGAACTGCCTCCTAGTCTGAGATATTTTTCTACTTAAAGAGACAGTTTTCACTATGGAGTTTCCATGTATTTTTGGAGTTTGCTCACACTAATACATGTAAAAAAAAAAAAAATAGCATTAATTCAGCAAGAAAGTGAACATTTTGAACAAGAATAGGCGTATTACGTATAAATTCATTTTATTTTCTTTATTTGAAAGTCCGGCCCCCGGAGTGTCTGCTTAGAAAAATTCTGGCCCTTGGAAAAATGTAGTTATTATGTAGTTACATTATGTCAGTGACGGGTCCCCACAAAGATAGTGAAACAAATGTGTGTGTGTGTGCGCTAAATAGTTGGCCAACACTACAGAGCTTACCGTGCTGTTACTTGATTTTTAGTTGGAATTAATCAGAACCTCTTTCTGTACTGCATGTGTGTGAACATGTGGTTCTGTCAGGCTGGAACTCGGCACACTACCTGCATCACTCTCTTCCTCCTCTCTCTTTCACATGCACACACGCACAGACATTAACTCACACATGCAGTCCCATGTGGGTGCCAGTGGTTGAGCACTGGTAATAATAATTTGCTTTAATTAAAAGGCAGGGGTGCTCACGGCCCAGAAGCTACGTTTCATGTCTGTTCTTCATACCCCCTTCATTCCTCAGGAAATAAATAGTCCTTTTTAACGAGTGGGTTATTTTGTACCAGCTTAATATTATCTGGAGTTTTGTTTAAATTTAGGTCTTTGATGTGGCAAAATAGCATTTCCAGAATTTTTTTCCCATTGATGATAACATAAAAGTTGTATTTTGCTTAGTTATATTATTGTTTGGTTGATATCTGTGCCTCTAAAAACATTATTTATCTCTGACATTTTCAGCATGGTGCATACAGCATTGTCTTTAGAAGTTGCTCTGGTTTGCTTTGTACAATCTGATCTGCATGTGAATGTCATAAATTGCAGCTAGGGCTGGGCGATATGGAGAAAATCAAATATCCAAATCAAATAAAATAAATAAAAATAAATTTTTTAAACGATATTTTTGACCAAATACCTCGATATCGATACTGCAACGATATTGTAGCGTTGACTATTGGTGCTTTCACAAAATATTTACACAATAAGATTTTTGATAAATAATCATCAGTAATGTGGATATAATGACTTAGTGGGTAAAGGCAAATAATAGAACAGTTACAACAGTCTGGTAAGTTCAGAAAATGACATCACTTTACTGTAATGCAGCCTCTAAAACCAGGAAAAGACAACACTTATGTCATATTACGATATCCAAAATCTAAGACGATATCTAGTCTCATGTCACGATATCGATATAATATTGCCCAGCTCTAATTGCAGCCCTTATATTTGTTGTCAAAGATTAGGTAACATAACACCTTTGAGCACACCCTGCTTTTGTTTATAACTCATATGATGTGATTCCAGAGCTGAGCATCAAACAATACTACATTTTGAGTACTGGCTGAAATTAGTTTGTAGCAACTGATTACAATCCTGGTTTCAATCCAAGTTCTGTTTACTTATTCTTTAATCAGATATTCCCTACCCTATATTAGGAAATAGGGAAATGTAGCTAATTTAAGAGATTATGTTATTTATGGAAATATCTTAGTGTTAAGACACTCATGCATTGAGAAGTTTGCCATTGTATTAGGAAGGCATTGACAGCTTTATTTATATAGCATATTTCAACAACAAGAAATTCAAAGTGCTTTACATAAAACATTAAAAATCTTTTAAAAACAATTAAGGAGAATATTGAAAACAGCTAAAATAGAATGAGAAAAGTATGAAATACAAGAATAAAAGTAACAATGCTGCAAGAAATGAGCAATTGTTTTTTATTTACTAAAAAAAGGTTTATAGAAAAACATGTTCATATTCCTCAAAAGTAGGTATTGGAAAAAATATTAGTATTGGTACAAAAAATGAGAAATTGTATTGGCACCAGTATCAAAAACTTTCAAATAGTACCCAGCCCTAAATGGTTTTCATTTGCTCTGTTCTATGTATCTCATATGTGTGATATGTATATATCATGTGGATGTCTGCTATAATTAAAAAAAAACTGCAACTAGACTGTTGTAACCAGTCTATGGTTGTTGTAACCAGTCTATGGTTGTTGTAACCAGTCTATGGTTGTTGTAACCAGTCTATGGTTGTTGTAACCAGTCTTGCAAGCTTGATTGATTGTATTATTCTCTGTCCTATTCTTTGCTGCTCCAATAACATAATTGCTCCACATCAATCATTTAAGGTATCCTTACCCATTGTAGCATTATGAGATATTGTTTTCATGTTTGAGGGGATGACATCTACTTTACGTTAAGTGGCCATCTATTCCATTGTCAGACAGCTCAATGTGCAGAGATTTGCACGCACTGGCATACCTCCAACTCTATGAGCCACCACCATCTGCTGTCTTGCTGAAGTTTGTGTGCCTCTGTATTTTCCAGGTGACTAATTGGTTTTCTTTTTTCACTGCTTTGAGAGAGTCTATCCGTGTGGTAATGTGAAGCCGAGGCTATGCTGTTGGGAAGGTGTTGTTGTCATAATGATGTTGGCAGGCAATGTCAGGGCCTATTGTGTGGCTGAATGTGCAGGTTTGAAACTCAGGGCAAGTCATCTCCATGTGCCTCGGCTTAGCTCCACCGAGGACACGGGCACCTTGTTCCCTTGGCTCAGTTGTTGCCGAGGCTCCTCTAGCTAATGGCTTTTTGTTTCCGTTGGCAGTTTGTTTCTTGTCGGGGGTTTTTTTTTTTTCTCCTCTGAAGCCGCGCTGGGTTTTGTGTGTCATTCAACTGCTAAGTGTTGTGTCACGTCTTTGTCTGACAGGAAGGAGCGATCTTGATCTTCCTGCCTGGCTGGGCCGAAATCAGCAGTCTCAATGACCTGCTCACTGCTCAGAAGATGTTCCAATCAGGTATAGCTGCACTAATTGTAAGCTGTAATAATTCCAAATTTTACTGTACAATGAATTGGCTCAGAAATAATTGCGATTAACAATGCAATTGTCTCTTTCAGTCCAGTTTAAAAATATTTATTTATGAATTACTTTTGCAATCAAATTAAAGTTTTGAATGAATCCCAAGATACATCTTTTGGTTATATCACTGTTATGTGACCCAGATAATGTTATAACACAATTATACAGCCTGTGAAGTAAACCACGCCTGTTTATTATCATAAAACGTGTTTTTTTTCTTAAATGAACATAAAACTGACAGTTACCATCAACAGTCATACCCCTTAGGACCTTAGCTAATAATGAATTGATTGCAGTTAGACAAAGAAATGGCGATTATGTAAAAACAATTGCGATTAGACAATTATTTAATAATTGTTACAGGCCTAGCTGCACGCACAGCAACACACACATGTGACATGGAAGTGCATACCAGTGATTTGCAGGTTAATAAAAGGTAGAGGAGAGATCATTATTCACTGAGGGTTGTGCTTTTTTATGATATTAAAGTCCTCCTCCACTCAAACTAGTTTTGCTTATTGTTACTTCACTTGGATGTTTGACCCTAACTTTTTTTAATATTTTGGAAAGAGAAAATTATTAATCGTATGTTTTTCTGTCCATATTAAATAATAATATACTCCTATTTGTTGCCAAAGATTAACAAATAATAATTAGTTGCATTCTCGATGTTTACCAGGATATTTAAGGTTATATTTTTTAACATAATAGTTCAGCCCCACGCACAAACTATTATCTTATGTTGGCAAATGGGGCTTCGTATGAGTTTTTCTTTTGTGTCCTGTTGTGTTTCAGACCGGTTCGTTATCATCCCTTTGCACTCCCTCATGCCAACCGTTAATCAGACGCAGGTCAGCATTCTTCTTTGCCTGTCTCTCTCTGACTGTGTCTGTCTCTGCGTGTCTGCCCATTGTCCTGCTTTACTCCCGCTTCAATATCAGAAAAGTCCAATCTCTTTCTCCCTCACTGTTCTCAGGTGTTCAAAAAGCCTCCACCTGGAATTAGAAAGATTGTGATTGCTACCAATATAGCTGAGACCAGGTATGTGTGTGTGTGTGTGTGTGTGTGTATACAAGTGTAATGCTGTAGGTCCCAGTAATTAATAGAAACAGTGGATTTGGGGATAATTTGCATACATTTCTTTGGTGGAGCACACTGAGTCTCTGTGAGGCAATTTGTTAATGCATTCAAAGAACCTCGTGCACACACAAACTGACCAAATTAAGAAGCTGCCTGCACTCCTCACATCACTCCACTAAATATAGAGTCTAAACCCACCAAAGGGCTACATTTTTATTTTTACTTCAGAATGAATGTGTGTGTGTGTGTGTGTGTGTGTGTGTATGTATGTGAGAGAGTGTCTTTGTTAAGTATTCTTGACAGACTGCTTTGAAGGTTTATTTTCTCTCTGATCTGGTCTTCATTCCAACCTTTTTCTTTCTCTCCCTCTTTTTTTCTCTCTCCACTCTTCCTCACAGCATCACCATAGATGACGTCGTTTACGTGATAGATGGAGGCAAGATTAAGGAGACCCACTTTGACACCAACAACAACATCAGCACTATGACAGCAGAGTGGGTTAGCCTGGCCAATGCCAAACAGAGGAAAGGACGTGCCGGCAGGTGTGTGTGTGTGTGTGTGTGTGCGTGTGTGTGTGTGTGTGTGTGTTTGTCATGGGTATTTGTGGATATCTTCATAACGAGGGCACGGTGTATATTAGTGCCTCTGGGTATGCAATGCTAATCTGGAAGGATTATTTTTCCTTCCAATTTTCTGAGCTCTCTGTCAGTCTTCTCCAGCAGCCCACTCACTTCTTCCTGCCTTCCCATCTGTAATCACTGAGAAAGGCAAAGTGTAGTCGCTCCCAGGTTGTTTCCAGTCTGTGACTCGAGACGTCTGTTCTGTTAGCTAGCTCTGACATCAAAGTGGAGCAAAGCACAATTAGCAGGAGCTGCTTACTGAGTGAAGATTCATCCCACTGATTTCAAATGAAGCATTTGTCACAGGACTGATGTAACACATAACCCCCCCCCCCCCCCTCCCCTCTCTGTCCCACTTTCTTCTTCTGTTCATATATTCAGAGTGTGTCCAGGGCAGTGCTATCATCTGTACAACGGTCTCAGGGCCAGCCTGCTGGATGCCTATCAATTACCTGAAATCATGAGGACACCACTGGAGGAGCTCTGCCTGCAGATCAAGGTTGTGTATGTGGAGAGAAAGAGCGAGACAGACTGACAGAGAGAGACAAATAAGTGTTGGCTGGGCAGTTGAGATGAGGACAAGATTGCTGTGAATGAGTTTTGTGAGTGCAGGGGACGGACGAGGACAGCACTGCTGTTTTTTTGATTTACAGCCTATCCTGACTAATGAGAACTAGGGATGAACATTCTGGGCTGACTCATGCACATAATCGCTCTTTTTCTGGGCCTCGTTCTCTCATCGTCAACAGTCACTTTTTTTATGTTTGGTTGCTCACTATTTTTTTTTTTTTCCTCCTTTTTTTAAATCCTCATACCCATGCTAATGGAACATTAAGCCAAAGTTCACTCAGATCTAGTGTTTTCTATGATTGTTCTCACCAGTGGCTTTATTGGAAATGTGTTTGAGTGTGTGTCTTCTGCTACTTCAGTTGGATGTATTGGAGTGTGTGTGGGTGAGAGGCGGACTAATGCATCAGTCTGTCCTTAATATGAGAGAAACCGTGACAACATGCTAACCATAAGCATAAGCTCTCTAATGCACAAGCACTGCCAACACCAACCTGTTAGTCAGACATAGAAATATGGTTGCTTGCTTACTCTTCAGTTTGTCACAGGTACATGTTTGGTGTATTTAAAAATCTCTTTTTGATTTGAAAGTGAATACATATTTAGAGAATGTGGATTTTCATAGTAAGAAATAACTGGCCTTTAAAAATAAAAATCTGCCTTCCTCTATGGGAATTTAACATAGGGGTATGTATAATTATGGCCCCTGTATTTTAAGGAAGAACATTTATTTATTTACAATACATTATTCATTCACAAAAAATTGGTGTCCTTAAAAGGTTGGATTTTTCCTCATTTTTTTAATTAAGGCATTAAGATTAATTTCCAAAAGATGATTTTTTTATTCCTCTTTTTAGTCAACTTGACCATGGGTATGAATACTTATGAGCAGCACTGTGTATATATATATATATATATATATATATATATATATATATATATATATATACACATCCCACAATCCAGTGTTTGCCACTAATGACAAGCACTGAAATAAAAAGAGAGGAATTTGATTTAAAAATAATACACGCTTTTGCTGATCAATGTGTGATGTGATGTGTGCTGCCCTCTGTAGATACTGAAGCTTGGGTCTATAGCTCAGTTCCTGGAGAAAGCCCTGGACCCTCCAACTGAAAAGGCCGTCAACCTAGCCATCAAGAACCTCATAGACCTGGTAAGAAAGAATAAAGATCATTAAAAAAAATAAAGGACGGAAAAGATGAATTGCTTTTCAAAATAGTTGAGTATTAATTTTCTGCCCATCACGTAATTTTTTTATTGACTTATTGTTTCAGCTTTATTTAACAGTTTTCAGCAGCAGAACTACAATAGCCAATAGGGAAACAGTAGCATTTTAGAAAGAGAGGCTATCTCTTCACCAGAGCATGTGGTTTTAAAGTCTCCTGTCTGGAAGCATTATTTACAAATCTGCTCTGACGGTAGATGTTTCTGAAAGCCTTAAAAAACCTTAATTAACATGCTATGTTAACAAAGGCTATCCATTCCCTGTTTTGTGGCTATCTTTTAAAAAAAAAAACTGTAGATGCTGTAGCTGTAGATGACTAAAGATGTGTGGTTTTGTGACTAACTATATTGTTGTTGTTGTTAGAACGCCCTGGACCGTTCAGAGAATCTGACGGCGCTGGGTTTCCACCTGGCTCGTCTGCCTGTGGAGCCTCACATTGGCAAACTCATCCTGTTTGGAGCTCTGTTGGGCTGCCTCGACCCCGTACTCACCATTGCTGCTTCACTCAGCTTCAAAGACCCTTTCTTCATCCCCCTGGTAGGGCACTGAGTTCACAGACATGAAAGCTTTTGTCGGCAGCGACACACAGACACACTTCAACACATTACTGCACTCTACCTCCCGACTTATTTCATTTTGAAGGAGCTCTTAAAAGAATATTCTTTAATGCATCTGTCTCTCTCAGGGTAAAGAGAAGATGGCAGACATGAGGAGAAAGACCCTGTCCAGAAACTCCAAGAGTGACCACCTCACTATTGTCAACGCCTTCCAGGTAAGACAGCCGACATCTGTCTGTGTTCTTTCATCTCTGTCCGCTGTATAAATTGATCCTTTCCTAATTGATCCATTGATTGACCAGGGCTGGGTGGAAGCGAAACAGCGTGGCGCCAGGTATGAGAGGGAGTACTGCTGGGACAACTTCCTGTCTGCCAATACACTCCAGGTGAGCCAGGCTGATTGTGGGTGCTGTGCTGGCCTCTTTACTGATGTACTTTGAAAATAAAACAACATTACATGTTTAAAGGACAATTCCGGCGCAAAATGAACCTAGGGGTTAATAATATATGTGTACCGAGTCGACCGCTCTCTGGAATATGTTTTCATGCTAATCGAATGTGTATGTAGCTAGAAACAAGCTAGCGCAAACCGCTGATTAGCTTGTAACGCTAGCTTTCGGGGCAGTGGGTAAATCGCTATTTTATACCACTAACAAGGCTCAAAATAGCACCACACTTAAACAGTAGCATAATGAGGGTCCCTACATATAAACCGAAGCATTGATAACTTGGTTAAGTTTACAGACAGTTTATTAAAAAGATAGATTATAAAGACAGTAGCGTTCATGTTTACATGTGGGCGCCATCTTGGAAAACAGTCATGACTAGTCACACGAACACTATGTTTGAGCTATGTTACTGGTTACTGGTAGCACTGCGTTCGTCGTTCGACTGGTCATGACTGTTTTCCAAGATGGCACCTGCATGTAAACATGCTACTGTCTTTATAATCTATCTTTGTAATAAACTGTCTGTACACTTACCAAGTTCTCAATGCTTCGGTTTACATGTAGGGACCCTCGTTATGCTACCGTTGACGTGTGGTGCTATTTTGAGCCTTGTTAGTGGTATAAAATAGCGATTTACCCTCTGCCCCGAAAGCTAGCGTTACAAGCTAATCACAGGTTGCGCTAGCTTGTTTCTAGCTACATACACATTCGATTAGCATGAAAACATATTCGAGAGAACGGTCGCATATGTTATTAACCCCTAGGTTCATTTTGTGCCAGAATTGTCCTTTAAGTTGACTTCTGTCTGAGCAGATGAAGAACATGCAGCCTTCTATGAAGTACTTTGTCCTTTCAACATTCAGATGCTGCACAACATGAAGGGTCAGTTTGCTGAGCATCTAATGCGTACAGGCTTTGTCAGCAGCAGGGACCCCAAAGACCCTACATCTAATGTCAACTCAGGTAACTAAGAGGAGTTTTTTGGCTGCAATTCAGAAAATACAGTTTCTTAGGACTCTTAAAACCAGGCTGTGGCACAGTAATGGAATATCGCATGTAAATGTAACCGTGCTCATTTGTTCTTTCTCTAACTCTCACTTCCTTCCCTAGACAATGAGAAGTTAATCAAGGCGGTAATTGTAGCTGGTCTGTACCCGAAGGTGGCCATGATAAGACCAACTAACAGCAAAAAGAGGCCGGGGTGAGTCTGCCAATTCAAAGAGGGAGATGAACAAAGATAGGCAGGGAAGGGCCTGATAGGGAAGATAGATAAGCACACATTCATTCTTATTGATCTTTAGATAGCCTTCACACTGCAATATCTCATCAGACCTCTCAGGTAAGAGTTCTGTAAGAGCCCTGTGACAATTACCGGAGGCTGTGCAGAAACCATGCTAGGTAAATTGTCAAAAACAGAGGAGCTTTTTGCAGCTGAAGATCAATGCAGTCATCATCAAACTGCCCTCAGGCAGCTGTCATGGGCAACGGCTGTGACCTGTGTGCAATAGACAGACACACACAACAGGGAGACGGACACATACTCTCCCTATAGGGCTGTCACTTTTGTTTGTCTGTCTCAGTGACAGGTTTAGACCCAGTAGTGCAGGGCCATTTATTCTGCATAAGTAATTCTCAACACTTGATGCTAAGCCAGTTTAAAGTTTTCACATCCATCCGCACCACATCTCTGCAGTATTTTAATGGATTCATTGCTCGATGAAGCGCTTGTTGTTTGTTTTGCTGCTAAATCCGACTGCTGTCTGGTACAAGCAGCTTTGTACCCAGCAGTCAGGTTTTGTCCAGCTGACACATAGGAGTTAGAAACACTGCGTTGCTTTCATGTTAGAGATGATTGGCCGACTGCATCTCAACTTTTCTTTGGTACACTCCATGCTAAAATGGCAGGAGGCATTCTTTGGGCATCGTATAAACAAGCCAAAAGCACCTAATGGGTTGTTTAGGACTACTTTCTGATTTATTTTAACAAAATTGGTTCTGGGGATGAGAAATTCACACAATCTGGGCAACATGTGCATACAAAAACACATACATAGTAGGCATGTGTAGATATGAAATCTGTAGAATTATTTGACCAAAATTATACAATACAGTAATATCTGTTATTACTGAAATTGGATGAAAATCTCTGTACAGCATTGAAACATAAAAGAGTACTAGAAAGCTTCTTCAACTTGATCCAATTGACTTTAAACATTCAGGTGTATTGGTTATACACCTGGCATTTGAGGCAATGTATGTTGGGGGCTGAAGACTACAAGTAAAAACAAAAAAAAAATGAAAACAATCTGGAGGGGTGGAGTTAGACAGAAGTGATGTGTAAAATCTGTATGGTTCCCCTTTAATGAATATAAATCTTTTTCCACCTTTTGCAATGGTAAATGTTTCCTCTTCTGTTCTTTCGTCAGTTATCGCGATAATGATGGTAACAAAAACTATGTTTAAACGTTTTAAATGTTTCTTTTTGTCATGCGTTGGGGATGTGAGTTTCTTTTACCAGTATACCTACAGGCAAACACGCACTCTAACATCTTTTCTTTCTCAGGGTCAAGGTGTACACCCAGGCTGATGGAAAGGTGTGCATCCACCCTAAATCAGTCAATGCTGAAGAGACTAAGTTCAACTACACATGGCTCATCTACCACCTCAAGATGAGAACGAGCAGTGTGAGTAGGCGAAGGGACATGGGAACGCATTATGCTGTGGTTCAACACTGCTGTATTAATGCTGTGTGTTTTTACATGTGAGTGTGTGTTGCTGTGTCTCTTTGGTTTTGTATGCGTCCGTCTGAAGGGTGCATGTGAGTGGGAAGAAGGACCAGTGGTTGAAGGTTGTCAGTTGTGCCAAGCCAGCTTTGCACTGAATGAATATTTGATTAAAACACTGCCTTTCAACTCTCTGTCTCTCAAAGGCTGTCGTGCTTCAAAGCTTTCAGACACAATGTAAGAGGTGGGGTGGGGGGGTGGCAAAACAGTCAATACAGCTCCCTGACTGCCGCCCTCTCTCCTCTCCCTCACTCACTTCTCTTACTCCTCCCAGCGAGGATGTGAGAGAGATGCGAGGAAGAGACTGAGGACAGACCATCGCAGCTGCCAAATAAGAAACATTTGGCTCCTTAGCGTCCGTCTTAAGCGACGTCAGTTACTTATGAAGTGCTGCACTGCTGTCTGTCATGTGAAGGTGCTGCAATCACCCAGTGAAATATTTATTACAAAAGTTCACAAGTAACATCGATGTAAATTGCTCTTTCTGTGAATTACATTTAATTTGATCTGAAACACTTTCCTACAAGCTGTGGAAAGATAATAATTCTATAGTTGGCAACATTTTTTAAGATTTTAGCCTATCGTTTATTGTATAAGGCATTGGACGATCGAGGACGAGGGGGAAAGATTTGCGCGTCCCAGGAGGGGAGAGGACGCGAGGAAGCATAAGTTAGTGTAATGAAATGCACCCTTTCCCCCCCCTTTTTTTTGCCCCTCTTTAAACTCCCATTTTCCCTTCCATCTGTCTGTATTTGTTCTTTCTGTGCTGTCTCTTTATGAATGAATGACTGGATGGTAAAAAGACCTTTTATGTCCTCTCTGATTGCTTACTGTGCCTTTTTGTCTCTCAAGTTGCTGCCTTGGTCTTTGCTGCATTTCACCAGTATTATTGCCATCATGCCATGTTTCTTTTCTTGTAGTGTGGTTTTGTGCACAATGCTATGTATTTGTGACCTATTATAAAAGGTATTCTGAGATTGTCAAGGGCATTTGTGTACTGAGAGAGAGAAGGAAGTAGAAGACCAGGGAAAGTGAGGAGGGATGACGTTAAACTTTATCTCCTGTGACGCACTTGCCCCTGGTGGTCCATTACATTACACATTCATGGGGCAAATGCAGTTGTCCCTGCTCTCTTGTTGCTTCTTTTCTCCTCCTTGTTTCCTACCCACTCCCTCCACCTTTCTCTACCTCTCTCCGATGCTAATTTTCAACACTCCTGTCAGTTACCTTCAAAGCTGAAATAGGTTTTGTTTGACCTTAGTCTTTTGCTCATGTAGTCTCCGTAGCTTCTGTGAGTGTGTGCATACAGACCAGTGCATTGCATAGAGTATTACTTCTATTTTCTATCTGAATTTTCAATAATTGTTTTACTTACTTTGTTAATTTGTTTTAAGAAAACTGGTATTTTCCATGGTGGGTTTCCATCAAGCTACTTTACATAAGCAGCTGTCAGTTTAGCACAGGGAGGAAAACGGATGGAAAGAGTGTAACACATTTGCAAGATTCACAGACAGGGCAAGATGACATTTGTCTCAACACGGGAGGCACTGAAACACATTTCAAATTCGCACAGCGTCTCTTCACTAAATGGGACACTTTCAGCTCACACCACAGAGCTGTCTGGCTCGGTGTGTCATAATGATCCCGCTCCCTGTCACTGACTGTGTTATTGGGTTTGGTGTAAAGCTCCTGTCGTTGTGTGTTAGCGACATCTCTCTGCGTGTCCTCAGATCTTCCTGTACGATTGCACTGAGGTGTCCCCGTTCTCACTGCTGTTCTTCGGAGGAGACATCACAATCCAGAAAGACGAGGGCCAGGAGACCATCGCCGTGGACCAGTGGATCGTCTTCAGATCCCCGGCACGCATCGCTCACCTCGTCAAGGTAAGCGAGGGACGCATGCATGCACGCACTCACTCACAACGAAGCTCATGATGAGATACATTTTTTTTTTTTTTTTACTGACCTTTATGTTCTGTCTTTTCTACAGAGTTTAAAGAAAGAGCTGGATTCTCTGCTGGAGGAGAAAGTTCGTAACCCTGCTCCTGTAAACTGGCAAAACCGTCAGTCCAAAGACTGTGCTGTCATCACAGCCATCATAGACCTCATCACCACCCAGGAGAAGCCTACAGGCAGCACTAAAGGCTATGACAGAACGTGGGCGCCTGCCCCTAGAGGACAACACATGCATTTCAATGACGATGACGACGACGATGATTAAAAGTGGCAGGGTTTTTGGCTGGCTATGAAGAGAAGAGCCTTGTTAATAACTGACTGCATCCTTAGACAGAGAGTTAGTTGGGATATTTATGCTAACCAGCTGGCCTTTGCTGGTGCTCCTGAAGGCCAAACCCAGGACGCAAGAATACTGGAAAATGTTATGCACTTGAATGGCTCCCAATATTCTTTTGTTGCCTGTTCTGTCATTATTTAGCAAGGACCAATCCATATTCCAAGACACTGTGGCTATTGTGTTTGTTGTTTAGTCTGTGCATTTCTGGTTTGGATAATTCATGCTCTTATTTTGAAAGCAATGTCACTTAATGGACTGTACAATAAAGAAAAGGATGTACAAAAAAAACTGCCTGGCTTAGGTTCATCTGCCTTACAAGGCTGAAATTTAGGAATTCAAACGTAACCATTACCCTGAAATATTGCTGGCTTTATGATGTGAAACCACAATCTGTTCTATGATGGGAGAACACCATTTGTTTTAGAGCTTTGAGAGAGCAATCACTAAAATCACATATTTGGTTGGAATAAACACCTGCATAGCTGTTAACCTTCAGCAGCACACAGTTGCGTACCCCTGATTTAACAGCCGAGGTCATAAATATCTAGGAAAAGTGCTGCTGGCTGGAGGATTTATGCACATTTCTGATTAATCTGCACTGAATGCCCAAAGAGCACATGGCTAATTTATTGCTCCAAATATTACTGGAGTAATTTTGTTTGGGTCTGTCTAGCAGTGGTCCTCAGGGAAAAGAGATGTCCTATTGATCATTGAGAGAACATGACAAGCTCCAAGCAATTTGGCTTTTATTTATAGTGGCTGATTGAAATATATAAAGTTGACTGAAGAAGTTTCTGCAATATAAATCTGTATTTTGGAAAACATACAAGTCAGGCTGTTTTACATATTTACATGTACACAAATGATTTACAATAGTTACAAGTACAGGAAGTGATTGAAATAAAGATCAATTCATGCTTAGATGTGTGGTAACAGTTACTTTTCCCTGAGTGCAAATGCAAAGCTTCGTCTGCGTACTCGTGTCCTTCCTGCTGGGTGCTCTGCACGCTACCGTCATAGCTCGTTTCATGCAGCTCAACATTTGTGGTTGTCATTTGAGCTGGGGCCAGAGCAGTGGGCTTGATAGATGGGGTTATCACCACCCTCTGACCAAGCCATTCATTTCCTTTGGCCGGGCATGGAAACACTAAAAAGATGACTCACACGGGACAATCGCATTAAAAGCAGGGCTGGGTAGGGCCGCTCTTCTCTTCCGGTCTCACCATCAGCACACACAAATTCATTTCAGCTTGCCTCTGTATACCGGTATAAATCCTAAGGGGGATATTTATATATACACACCTGGCTGGCATCTAGTGTGTGTGATATTTCAGGCTGTCCAAATCACTGTGTGGATGGAGAGAGAAATTGAGTCTGATTGATGGTTGTGACATTAACCGGTTACAAACAGCAAGGTGGAGAACAGATACTTGGCCCTCGTGCTTAACCTGCGGATGATATGAGATTAAACCTCCCAGAGGACTGTAATTCTTCTTATCCAATTCATTAGGAATTATTCTATTTACACAAAGTGCCATGGGCTTCAGACAAACTGCATTCGTGTTTTTCTTGTAAATATAATTGTAATAGTTTTACTTGCCATCAGATGCTTCTGAAACAAGATTTTCTACACTAACCCACACACTGTAAAGAAGCTGCCAATCCCACCGTCTTGCCTTATTATCACTTTCACAATCAACATTTTCATAGTTACATTATTACTGGCAAAGCTCCTAATTACATGGCCTGATTCTCAGTAACAGAGCACACATCAGGCTGCTGTCACACTTTTTGGTCTACTTTACCTCCTATAGTGGTACTGTCATCTCAAGTATTGCATTGCACATCACTTACACTCAAAAAAATATATGAGTATATGTTTGGGAGAGAAATCAGATTTACAAACGTCACTCCACCAATTTATTATGGAGCAGGGTGTTGAAAGCAGTGACTCTGGCAGTGGGTGTGAAGTTTTCCAACCAACCTGCGAATTAGTAAATATGACAGATCCCCCTGTCGAGCCATCCCTCCCACAAGGGCCGATCAGCCATTAAGGAAATCTACGTTTTTGTGCTGCGTTTGTTCTGAACACTCTGCTTCGAAACTCGGACAGTATGCCTGATTTTTAGTGGACACTAAGCAGAAAGCTAAGAATTATGGCTTCATGTTTAATGTTATCCCACTGTAAAGAGTCCATCAGCCTGGTCCACGTAGTCCCTGAAGGCAGGTCACTGAACTCATTTGTCTGGGTTCACTTAAACAGAAAGGTCACTGGTGAGTCAAAGGATCACTACCAGCTGAGAGAAGCCCTCGGTGGTTAAAGCACAGGGCTCATCCTGCTCACACATTAGTCTCCAACCCTTGCAGGCGGTCCATCCTCTGCATGTTGCGCTCGATGGTGGCCTGGCACGTGATTGGTTCGGCACACTCGGCGAGGAACCACCCCCTTTCTCCGTCGCGCAGTCGCTCGCCTTCATACCAGCCTAAGAGGAGAAATTGCATATGACAACTGAAACGTGTTGCGTTTCCTGCGTTTTAGTGTCTCCGTGTCTTTGATGCTCAAAGCTTTCTGTTCTTTAACATGAAAGTCAGTTGCCATGGCCACCAAAAGGGAAATAACCTTCGGGCTTGTGTGTTTAAAGATGTGGTTTTAAACCTACAGTACACAACCAGGTGTAAGGCCTATTATAAGAGACAGATAGGATTTGAAAAGGAGAAGGAGAGAGCGTATAAAAGTGCATGATGAAAGGGTGCAGGTGAAACAGAAAGGCGGAAAATGAGATGAATACTAAAGAGGGAAAGCTATAGAAAGAGCTAGAGAAAAATACAGAGCGATAAAGTCGAGAGAGAGAGAGAGAGAGAGAGAGAGAGAGAACGAGAGCGCTGAACATACCGTCTTCTACAGTCTGCGAGACCAGCACCACATCAGCCACCTGCAGAGACAACTCATCTGGCTGCTTGGCTGTGTAAGTTCTGATCACCTCCACCTGCATGACATCTAAACCAACACATAAAACACAAGTCCATGACTCACTGCAGATCAGTTACACTTTCCTTATTTGAATATATCTGAATTAAAAAGCCAATTGTTTTGAAATCAATCTAAAACAAACTAGTTCGTCTTATGACCACAAGGTGGTGCAGCAGGCTAAAAGGAGAGGTGTGTGTATGTATGTATGTATGTATGTATGTATGTATGTATGTATGTATGTATATATATATATATATATATATATATATGTATATGTATGTATGTATGTATATATATGTGTATGTATATGTGTGTATGTGTGTGTGTGTGTGTGTGTGTGTGCTTGTTTTACTATATTCGTGGGGTCCAAAAACCGGGGAATACAGTATACTTGTGGGGTCTGCATAGCCTTGTGGGGCCCAAAATGCTGGACCCCACAAGGTTAAAGGGCTGTTTGAGGGTTAAGACTTGGTTTTAGTATTAGGGTTAGAATTAGGTTATAGTTAGGGTGAGGGTAAGGGTTAAGGTTAGGCATTTAGTTGTGATGGTTAAGGTTAGGGTAAGGGGCTAGGGAATGCATTATGTCAATGATGGGTCCCCACAAAGATAGTGAAACAAGCGTGTGTGTGTGTGTGTGTGTGTGTGTAAATAAATGTTTGTGGCAACTTACTGGTTCTGTCCTGACTCTTGTTGTTATTGACATTCTGGCCCAGAGCGCTGATCCACCGAGCACGCTCATTCCTACAAGAACACATAACAACACATAAATAAGTTATTATACTGTTTTGACATTAAAAGAGTTCTGGACACTGTGGAGAGTTGTATTAAGTCTTTTGAATGTGTATTACCGATCTTATCCCACAGCTGTTGCATATGCGAACATACACAGATTTAAAGGACGGTCAGAATCGACTTAAACTACGCAACAGCAAATATAAGCAGGCTTGCATGCACACAAGCGAACCGGCAAATAGATAAATTAGTTGCCCAGCAAGTTTTGCCTTCCCTCCCTTCTCCGACCCCTCTCAATGAGAGAACAGAGGTGTGTTTTCAGTCGCAGGGAACTGAGAACAAGCACAAGGCTGATTCCCAGGAGGGAAAAGACCTGCTTCTGCTTTCCCTCTCTCTTGTGTGTTTCTTGGGGGAGGGGGGGGTGGAACTGGGTGGAATCGCACAGGTCAGATTCCACGAAACAATCTCCAATTTCACCTGCTCTCATTTACTACTGAAGGATTTAGAAAGAGCAAGAGAGGGAGCAATAAAAGGGGTTCAGGAAATGAACCAGAGTGGGTACTTGAGGCCCCCTATGACTCAGCACCGTTGGCTTGAATCATGCAGATAAGTACAGACAGAGCGGTATTTGTGTGGACGCTCTTCACAACAACCTCAATAGCTTTGAACAGGCATGTTCCATGAGTCAGAGCTCATTATTGTATTTCCATTGTACACATGCTGCTTTGATCCTTTTCAGGACACATAAGCTGTAAAAACACAGGGTCATGTCATTCTTCCTCAACTAAATGGACTGTATGAAATCACCATAAACCATTATTACAATCACTTCCAATAAAATCATTAAACTCAGAGGCCATCAATGTGCACCCACAATGCAATATTATGACTGATAAAGTGTGACCTTTGGAATCAAACGATATATGTTATTGTCTCAAAGCAATCAACACCTATCAAGTCAACCACCTCTCTTTTTTTACCTTCCAATATGTTCAATTATTTCATGCAATCTTGACACTTGTCTAATAGATGTGAGGCCACTTGTGTCATCACCCAGATTATTAGCTCCCTGAGATCAACAGCTGCCTACAGCATTAAAGGTTCTGAGTTCAAACCCCTGGTGTTGCAAGATGATCAACATATATCTAATCAGGCATTGTGCTGTGGACAACTGCCCTGTGTATTTTAAATGTGTGCCTGAATTAACACACCTGATTCAGTCCAGTTTAGGAAAGGCATGTAGGAGATGGAAAATAAATTACAGGCATCTACTGTATATGTTGTCTAGACAAAAAACTACTTTTTTCGACATACTATACTATGACTTTTTTAAACATTTTTTTCAAAATATTATACCATGACTTTTTATCACTTTTTTCGACATACCATACTATGACTTTTTTCTACATATATTTGACATTTTTATCAATTTTTTCGACATACTATACAATGACTTTTTTTCAACATACTATACTATGGCTTTTTTCGACATACTATACTATGACTATCATTTTTTTCGACATTACTTTTTATGCCTAATTGGTCTAATGTCCAATTCTTGTGTTCCTTGGCCCAAGCAATTCTCTTCTTTTTGTTGATATGAATTAAAACAGTAGTTGAATAGGGCTTTTTACTGTTTATCGCTGTGTACCAACCCTACCTCTGCACAACACAACTGATGGTCTCAAACACATTAAAAAGGCAAGCAATTCCACAAATTAACTCTGACAATGCACAACTGTTAATTGAAAACCATTCCTGGTGACTACCTCATGAAGCTGATTGAGAGAATGCCAAGAGTGTGCAAAGCTGTCATCAAAGCAAAAGGTGGCTACTTTGAAGAATCTAAAATATAAAACATATTCTGGTTTGTGGTTGACTTTTTCCTACTACATAATTCCATTGGTGTTTTTTCATAGTTTGATGTATGATGTATTAATCCACAATGTAGAAAATAATAATAAAAAATAAAAACACTGAATCAGAAGGTGTGTCCAAACTTTTGACTGGTATTGTACTATACTATGACTTTTTGATCACTTTTTTCGACATACTATACTAAGACTTTTTAATCACTTTTTTCGATATACTATAAGGTGATAAGATTATGATTGGAAGACAGAAGGTGGAGTGTTCAAATCTTATATGTTTAAGGAAGTTTTGAGGGTCAAATATAATAATTGAAAGAGACGAATATGCCAAAATCATAAACTCTTCGTCAGGTCAGATAGCATAGAGTAATAAGAGAATGACTGGAAGACAGAAGGTTGAGTGTTCACATCCTGTATGGTGCAAATGGATTCAAGTCCCACATAGGGGTACAGGAATGGAGAATACAAATAGATGAAGAAAAAAAGCTGTGTTACTGTTATTTATGACTTCGTTATCCTTTTTTCAACATGCTATACTATGACTATCACTTTTCAACATATACTATGACTTTTTTCTCACTTTTTTCGACATACTATACAATAACTTTTTCGATATACTATACTATGACTTTTTCTCTCACTTTTTTGGACATAAAATACTATGACTTTATCACTTTTTTTCAAAATACTATATTATGACTTTTTTCACATAATGTATAATGACTTTTTATCACTTTTTTCAACATACTATACTATGACGTTTTTAATCACTTTTTTCAACATACTATAATATTACTTTTTTTAATCACTTTTTTGACATACTATACTATCACTTTTTTCAACATACCATACTATCACTTTTATCACTTTTTTTCGACATAATGACTTTTTTCGACATACTATACTATGACTTTTTTAACACTTTTTTCAACATACCATACTATCACTTTTATCACTTTTTTTCGACATGACTTTTTTCGACATACTATACTATGACTTTTTATCACTTTTTTCAACATAATATACTATGACTTTATCGACATGACTTTTTTTATCCCTTTTTGACATGCAATACTATAACTTATTTATGACTTCTTTATCCCTTTTTCAACATGATATACTATGACTATCACTAGTCACTTTGACATAGACTATGACTTTTTATCACTTTTTTCGACATATGAGATAACTTTTTTTGACATACTATACTATGACTTTTTTGGACATACAATACTATGACTTTATCACTTTTTTCGAAATACTATACTATGACTTTTTTCGACATACTGTACTATGACTTTTTTCAACATACTATACTATGACTTTTAAATCACTTTTTTCGACATACTATCATGTGACTTTTTTATCACTTTTTTCGATATACTATAGTATGACTTTTTATTACTTTTTTCAACATACTATGACTTTTTCCGCTTTTTTTGATATACTATGCTATGACTTTTTTATCACTTCATTCAACATACTATGCTATGACTTTTTACCTCTTTTTTTCGACATACTATACAATGACTATCACTTTTTTCAACAAACTATACTATGACTTTTATATCACTCTTTTCAACATACTATACTATGACCTTTTTATCACTTTATTCAACATACTGTACCATGCTATGACTTTTTTCGCCATACTATACTATGACTTTTTAATCACTTTTTTCGACATTCTATACTATGACTTTTTTCGACATACTGTATTATACTTTGACCTTTTATCACTTTATTCAACATACTATGCTATCACTTTTTTCGTCATACTATACTATGACTTTTTTACAATTGTTCCACCGTACTATACTATGACTTTTAATCACTTTTTTCGACATACTATCATATGACTTTTTCATTACTTTTTTCGACATACTATACTATGACTTATTATCACATTTTTCGACATACTATACTTTGGTGACTGTTTTCACCTTTCTCTATTTGTTGTCATAATGGCTCAGTTAACACCGCTCCAAATTGCACCAGCAAGTAGGAACTGCAAACTCTGACCCAGGTTCGATTCCCGATATGACTTTTTTCGACATACTATACCATGGCCTTTTTCGACACGCTATATTATGGCTTGATATCACTTTTTCCACATTCTATACTATGGCTTTTTTATAACTTTTTTGGACATACTATAGTATGGCTTTTTTATCACTTTTTGTGCCATACTATAGTATGGCTTTTTTTGATTACTTTTTTCCACATACTATAAACTTTTCCACATACTATATTAGGACTTTTTCTTTATAATTTTTTTCCACATTCTATACTATGGCTTTTTTATAACTTTTTTGGACATACTATAGTATGGCTTTTTTATCACTTTTTGTGCCATACTATAGTATGGCTTTTTTTGATTACTTTTTTCCACATACTATAAACTTTTCCACATACTATATTAGGACTTTTTCTTTATAATTTTTTTCCACATACTATGACTATGGCTTTTTTCAGCATACTATAATATGACTTTTTTCTCACTTTTTTCTACATACTATACTATGACTTTTTTGACATACTATACTACGCATTTTTTCTAACTTTTTTTTTACATACTATACTATGGCTTTTTTATCACTTTTTCCGACATACTATACTATGACTTTTTTTCGATATACTATACTATGACTTTTTAATGTCTTTTTTGACATACTATGCTAACTGTTTTCAATATTCTCTATTTGGTGTCACAACGGCTCAGTGGTCAACACCACTCCAAATAGCAACAGCAAGTAGGAACTGCATACTCTGATCCAGGGTGGTTTCCCAGTATGACTTTTTTCGACATACTTTACCATCACTTTTTCGACATACTGTACTATGACTATTTTGACACATTACACTTTTTTCGACATATAATACTATTACTTTTTTATTACTTTTTTCAACATACATAACTATGGCTTTATTACTTTTTTGACCTATACTATTACTTTTTTTCGATACACTATACTGTGACTTTTTTTAATCACTTTTTTCGCCATACTATACAATTACTTTTTATCACTTTTTTTAGACCTATTATATTATGACTTCTTCTTACAACATACTATACTATGATTTTTTTACATACTATACTATGAATTGTTTTATCACTTTATTTAACATACTATACTATGACTTATTTGATATACCATATTATCACTTTTTCATCACTTTTTTCGACGTACTATACTGACTTTTTTTACAACTTTTTTTATATACAATTACTTTTTTTTTTTAACATACTATACTATGTTTTTCATAAATTTTTCCCACAAACTACACTGTGACTTTTTTCGAAAACCATTCCCAATTTTCCAACTAGTCTCACTACTTTAACTTCTTCTTATGCAGTTATTCCAGCAATGCAGTTTAGCTTTGGCAATTTAGCTTTTCAGCATTCACAAGCATTTTCTGCAGGAAATGCATTTTCTAATTTTCACATACTGTTTGTCTAAAATATACCTGTATGCAGGCTATCTAAAACGTTTAGCGCCTGTCTCTTTGAGGCCCCATCCCAAAAAAGTGTTTCTGGGTATCAGCACCTTTCCTCTCAGAGTCTGCACCATCATTGCAGCCGGGGAATGACTTAAACAGCAATGTACGGCACTTTAAACCTATCTACTGTATACTACAGTTGTCACATCACAACCTTACGGAAGTCCTGGCGGCTCGTTTAAAGGCACAGTTTCTGAATAAGGGCTGTGTGCATTCCTCTGTGGATTGACCATTTTAATACTATCACAGTATTTATATAGCACCTTGACATGCTTTATAATCAAACAAGACATACAATCTCATTTTTTACAATATGGGACCTTTAATTTAGCAAGTATTTGGTCTTTAACTGTATGAGTATTGGAGAAACTTTGACCTGATGATGGGATGAGATTGAACACAGAACATGGATGTACGTACCAAATTTCATGGCAATACATCCAATAGTTGTTGAGATATTTTACTCTCACCCCAACTGTGAACCTGCTGGTGGCGCTAGAGTAAAGGGCTTTGATAAAAGGGCCTGGTTACTTCTCTGTACTGAATGCGCAGTTCTTCGAACATCCGAGCTGCTCTGTGGGAACAGCATCTGTTAGTCGTTGCTTTTGACAGCTGGACACATGCCGACAGATTCATGTGCACATACGCAACACACCACCATGACAGGTCGCTTTCTCATGCTTAAACAGCTGAAATACTTAATGTATTCAATATATCGAGCACAGGAGCAAACAGCCAACCACATGTGTTCGAAAGGCACTTCATGGTTATCTGTGAAATGTAAGGCACATACCAAGAGGTTCAGATAAAAAAAACAGCCTTCGATCTGTGACTGTTTGTATGTGTTTACATGCATGCATGTGAATACTGCAAAGGTACAAACAGCAGGTACTTGCCCTCTTCCTTTCTACATGACTACAAGCCTGTGCAGGATCAGTCTATTCAAGAAGTAGAGGTAGCAAAGCACCTTCTGCCTTGAACCATTCATCCCAAGGTGCAAGAGAATGCCAAGAATCATAAATCTATTGTCAAAGGTTGTTGTTTCACCTCTGAAAAGAGAGGCCTCGCTACTGCCCTGTAAAACCTCTTTCTCACAAGCAGATAAAAAGTGATGACAGCCTCTTTCTAACCTGCCTTCCCCTGCCAACTTCAAATCACCACCAGACCACTGTTTTCCATCTTTACCTCTCCTCCTAACCCTTTCCGCTCAGTTCTCTCAATTTGTTTACTCCTCACCAAATCCCTCCCTTGTTTTTACTCAACCACAGGTCAGAACAGTATTTGGGTACAATTCCACTAATCTGACAAAAACATGACATCTCTCTTGCCGCAGTTGACCAGCCAGGGAAACTCCCAGGCAGAGGAAAGATTCCCATCAGCAAGTTTCTCGTTATCATATAAACGACAGCAGACATAGTAAGATAATCAAAAACAATAACATGACCGAAAGCATACGGAGTAAGACAAATTTAAAACAATGCCAAAGTGCAACAGACTACCGTCTCCGTAACCAGTGCTGCCTTGTGTTATAGCTGCATTTCTGACTAATAGAACTGTTTTGCTGCAGACTTCTGTAGCTGCTCTGTTCCATTAATAGAGAAGCACTATTCACCGACTCTGGACAGGACACAACATCAGGGTCATGGGGAAGATGTGCTGACATGTGCAGACCAAACAAAAGGGTACAGAGAAAAATGGAAGAGGACACAGACAGAAAAGAAGAGAATCACAAACGGCACACAGGCGCCCTTGTGCCAGCTCCGATCCAGCTGTCCTGTCTGGATTCCTGACGTATTACGTTACTGCTGCAGTCAAAGATCAGTCCATTGTATGCATGTTTCTTAGACCTCACACAGTGATACACAGACACAGGTATGGCATAAGCATAAAGGGTCAGCAGGTAGAGAACAAATGGAAGTGAAAGCAGAAACTCCCACACTGACCAACATGAGAAGAAGTCCATTTTTACGGTTTCATTTCCACAAAAAAAAAAACACACAGACCCGCCTTTGGTCAGAATGTGTGGAATTTCACATTGTAACCTGACTTGAGTTGCTGTAACATTCAGTGGTAAAGTGAACAATATAGGGAAGTGGATGCAATACAGACACTTTTCCAAGCAAAATAATGCATATACCTGCTCTAACACTGAACACACTTAGCAGAGAAATCATGCACTAAGTAGGCTTGCATTTTGGGCTTTCCTTTCTGAACTGCCTCACTACAAGAACAAATCAGCTGGCTCTCCTATCCTTTTCTATTATTGCAAGTTTCATACGTTTGGGTTTTGGACTGTTTGAATTTTACACCTACAGCTCTGGAAAACTGGGCATGTTTTATACGTTTCTGGCATTTTATTGACACACAATCCATTTATAGTAAAAAACTATGAACAGATTAATATATAATGAAAATATAATCTGTTCATATATATACTGTACGTTAGTTGTAGCCCTGCAAGGATGATATTCCATCAAAATAAGCACTTGAGGACATCATCCTGGCCATTTTGTTATATTTTCTGACATTTTATAGACTTAACGAGTAATGAAAATAATAAGTAGTTTCATCTGTAATGAAAATCATTAGTTGCAGGGCTACTCTCCACTCTTATAGCAATCTAATAGCCTCACTCTCAGCCATACTCCTTATTGTCCTCTCTGCTTCATTTAACTCTGACAGAAGATCAAAATAGGCTGGCCAATGTAACCCCACTTCCACGTGTCATGTTGGGTTAGATCACTAAATTGGGATGAATGGCCGGAGGAAGAGGAAGTTATTCTCTTGTCATCAAAAACAAACAGCAGACACTGGCTGCTGTCTGAAAGATGAGACACAGGACTGTGAAGAAGAGTCGGGGAGAGTGAGCAAACAGGCGGGGAGAAAGATAGTCGTGGGAAACAGCCCACTTAACAATGGGCCGCTGCTAGGCAACAGCTTAAACAATGCCTAGCAACCACTGTAACAATGGATAGTTGCCAGGGATTTCTCTGCTCAGCTCATTCAGTACTACAGTGAGTGGAGCGCTGCAGCCTTTACACTCTTAGCTGATGGCCCCAAACCCTATCAAAGGAGGGAGTCTAGGGGCTTTCCACACACACACACACACACACACACACACACACACACACACACACACACACACACACACACACACACACACACACACACACACACACACACACGACAGAGTGGGCAGTTAGACGAGGAGACCCCTCATGTATACATGGGCAGTACATAAGGCTCAGCGGGCAGTACATTTAAGTCATGTCACAAAGATTCCCTCCTACACAGGCCGATAGCAGTCACACTTAACACTATTACTGCAGACACTTTGTCGGGTTTCACTTAGTAACAGCATGGGGGCTAATACCAGTGGCCCGCTGCTGTGCTATTCGACAAGGAAACTGGTTTAATTTCCAATAAGGAAAAAAAACTTTGCATTGGAGATGTGGTGTGATGTGGTTTAGTGGTTCCCAACCTTGGAGTCACAATAATTACCTGAGTACAAAATAATAAAAAAATAACAATGACACACAACCTTTTATGAGTGGTCACAAGAAGACATAGCCTGGATAAATGGATCACAGGCAAAAAAAAAAAAAAAAAAAAGGTTGGGAACCACTGCAGTAGGTGATGCTAAAGGGTGTTAAAAAATAGCAGTTGCATCTTGCTGCAAATTTGAAGTTGAAAAGATGCATCACATTACTCCACTGTTATCACATTAAGGTGTTTATAATTTAAAATGCCAGCTGTTGCCTCCCATGCACCTGCACCAGAAGGCTTAGTATTACTACCTATCTGTGGAACATTTGGCTGATGCCAAAAAAAGCTAGAAAAATGCTTTAAAAGAGACAGTGTTTTGTACAGTGAAGCTGAAAACCACACCTTCTGTAATGACATTATAGAGGGAGGAATGAGGAGGAACAGGCCCAGTGCATATGAAAACACTGCATAACAAAGCCCTGAACTACAGAAAATAATTACAGTGAAAATTGAGTGTGTACTTGAACATTTGTGTATGTGTGTGCACATGGACTGCAATTCCTTTTCGCTAACTAGAATAAAATAAACCCCGTAGTAAGCCCAATATATGACAGATCCCCTTTGTTTGTGTGGGTTATATAATCTACTCTAAACAACCTCACTTTCACTCAGAGGGGTCTTGTATGAACGTTACCAACATGCACAGGCATGAATATCAAGGAAGCTCAAACCAGCTGACTGTATTTCTAGGTCGGATGTATGAGTAATCACTTACGCTGCACATGCAAAACATGCCAGCTACAACCAGCAGACTTTAAACAAAAAGATTTGCCTTGTCCCAGAATAGATGGTTGGGTTACAAGGCGCTCAGTCAACAAAACAATTATCTAGTACAGCCGGTCTGCGTCAGGACGACTGCAGACAGTACGACTGTATAACAGACTAATAAACTTCCCTTTCCTATGTCACATAAACAACAAGCAGTGAGGCTCAGGTTGTGGCTTGAGAATAGATGTAACAAAATATCCCTGTGACCTGTAATGCTCCAACAAGAGACTACGAAATAGGAGCTTAGGAGAGAGGGATAATGGGATTTTCTTACTTCAAGTTAAAAAGCATATTAGAGCATATAGAGGAAACATAAGGGAATACCAAAATATCAAATCTTATGAGTACCTTGCCCTATTCATATGTATGTAAAAGATCCACGGGTAATATTGTGTCAGAGGAAAAAATTATTCATCACATGCAGATGTCGTAAATCTGTAGATGAAAAGCAAGTGAAACCAAAACTGCAAAATGAAGTGGGACAAAGGTTGCAAAACAAAGCACTCACAGCAACTCCGTCCCCAGGATCATGGGCACCTTTTCACCGGAGTGGTTGCTACGGAAACGCAGACGGAAAAGATGGTTGGCGCCGGCTTGCCGTGAGCTCAGCATGCTGGCGGTGCTTCTGACCGGTGACAGGTTGAGATCCTCGGGCTGGCAGGAACTCACCCAGATCTGGTCCCTCAGAGCGTAGTCGATCACAGTGTAACTGTCCTCGCTGAAAGAGACAGAAAGCTTTAATAACATTTCACTTACTGCACTTTATTCAGGGGCATTATCCTAATTCAGTCAAGTGGGATTTACTTGAGTGTGACAGATGTTTTGGTGATGGAGGCCTTGATGTATGAGACAACAACCTCCATTAAAGTGCTACTGAACAAGCTAGTTAACAAGCGGATTCATATAGAGATAAAACAACAGTTCTAAATATGGAAATGCAAGTCCAACACATACAGACAGAGCTGTACGGTCACATCAGTGTAGTTACTGTATGCATTAAGAAACAGACTTAATGTTATCTTACATACACAAATACATAACCATGCACATATTGTTGTGTCAGTGGAAAACTGATTTGAACCAAATTTGAAAAATTAAGAAATTTAGACCAGTAGATCTTTCATCTTGTAATTTTAAGATAAAACTGTAACTAGGCTCACAGTGAGTTAGATATAAAGATCATGAAGGCAGACTGTCAATACTCTTTTGGCATAAATGTGGATTCAGCTACTTTTTCCCCTTTTTCCAACTTTTCTAAACAACCTTTCAGACACATTAGTAGCTTTTAACAGAAGTTTGTTCCTCATTTTGAATTTTTGGAATAACTTATTTGTGCTTTTTGGGTTCCCAAATGGTTCCTGTTGTAGACTGTTGAAAGCCCCAAATGTAACAATCTGCATTCCTGTTTCTGCCCCCACATGGACATGATTCACCAGTCACCAACTGTAGAATTATTGTCTGTCAGTAACGCATTTCTATCTTATTGCCTAATTAATTTACAGCAAAAGAATTCAGTAATTACAAATGACAAACATGTCAAATAAAGCAAGTGAATAATACTGTTGCAATAATAATAATAACGGAGTGCAAAATATGTGTTAAATACACAATATTAGCTAATTATTGTGTACTCACTACACCATCCACCCACTTCCCCTCACGTTAAATTTAGGCTCATTGTTTTCAGTAGAGATTAGGTTTCATGGTACCTCAGCTATTCAACCCCTGAGAGGATAAAGGCTGTGCAGTTAATCAAATTCACCTGGATTAATAAATCAACTGTCACATTATGGCTCAGATTCTGTGCCAGTCAAAAGTCTCGACATTCAGCTCAGTCTACGTATCCTTACTCTAAGTCAGCTGCCCCCTGGTTTCTTTGGTATATGCCTACATTTCCCATGAGAACCTTAACCTGAGCACGACCCTGTGTCTAGCAGTACACACTGTTAGTTAGAAACATCTGGAGCCGATTGTGAAACATTATACCTCTAATGCGGCACTGAACCTGTAGAAAAAGTCTGTGTTTTCATAGTGCTCTGAAGAACAGGAGCTTGGGTCCAGCTCACATAGGTTTTTATCAACCTGAGACAGCAGCAAAGCTGAGAGGCTTCTGGACAGGAACTAGCTTCTTGTAAACACACAAACTCAAGCATGGGCAAGGGTAGTGGTTAAACAAGATGTAGTGAACAGTGTATCTGTCCATGTCTTACTGTCTCTCTCACACTCACACTCACACACACACACACACACACACACACACACACACACACACACACACACACACACACACACACACACACACCCACACACACACACACCCACACCCACACCCACACCCACACCCACACCTCTGGGGTCTGGTATGAAGATGACTGGTTGAAGAATCCAGTCACGGTCTGGAGGTTATCAACAAGGTTCAACTGTTACCCATCAGCCCCTTGTCCACCAATCAATCAAGTTAAACTCTGTCAACCACAACCAGTTAGACATCTTGGAAGAGGAGAATGAGAGTACTGGGAAAGACGGATCAGAAAAAAAGTAGAAGCCGTGGATGTGAAAGAGAGCACTTCACGCTAAAACTGCATCCAACTGTGACCACAAGCTGCTCTCTGCATCACCACACACGGACCTGGAGTTTCACGGAAGAGTTTGACATTTTGGACAATAAGCTTATTTTCCGTCTTGTCAAGAGTTGGATGAGAAGGTTCATACCATTCTCATATAGCTCATACTCCTATTTCCAATAATCTGTACTAATCTATAGATTTATCACAGTGTATTTCTGTAAAAAGCTTTCATGGGAGTGGCAAACTTTAAATTCATCTATATGTACCACTGGACCACCTTGCACTATGACCCTTAAAATGTGCGTATTAAAATTGGCCAAACAAAAGAACATGCTCTTAATTTATACCGTAAAAATTCAAGGTTGGTTTGTATCGATTTTTGGTCCAATTGTAAGGTATTTTACCCCTTAAAAGCCACTTAAGCCATGCATATAATCAATTGAAAACACCTTTAAATATTACAATCAATGAATTCATCTCCATGTTTACGGTCATTCATTTTCACCTGAAAACATTTCAGAGCGTCAGGTAAACCAAAATCCTAATGATCCCTAATTGAGTTCCTAAAATAAGATGTAGAATACTGTTGGGTATACAGTGTTGGATTATTGCTAAATAGAGGAATGAAGGTGGACATAGTATAAATCTCATATGTCGAAATGTGGGAGAGAGGTGTTAAAAACTGAAATAATAGGGGGAAAATCTACTGTTTGGCCTCCTCACACTACGCTACTTACAAAGAAACAAACACACAACCTTGCTGGAATGAAAATCAATCTGCTGTTAGAGATAGTGCAGGCATCTATTACAGGTCATCACAGCGTTGCCAGCTACCATCTCACAACCAGTTCTTCAACTCAAACTCAAACAAATCCTTGCAGAGATGTTGAGATAGGACTCCAAGTCAAGCATGCATGGACACACACACACACACACACACACACACACACACACACACACACACACACACACACACACACACACACACACACACAAAGTAAGAGCATAATGTTCTGGTGTAAGTGCAGTGGGAGTGTTGAGACTATGGCATAGTCAAACAAACAAAGGGAGGAGAAGAAAAAAACTAGAACAGAAAGTGTTGGAATTGCAGGCACACACACACACACACACACACACACACACACACACACACACACACACACACACGCTACAAGGTCATGACTAACAAAAAGAAAAGGGAAAGAAAAGAAAGAAAAAAAGAAGAGAGAGATGAAAACTCAACCTCAACAATACTGAATGTTTAGCTGATGCCCAGCATCACACAGGAAAAAGGGGGGAAGTGAAGATGAGAGAGGAGCCAGCTGGTGTGGACTCAGTGTTATGTAAGTGTTCCTGTGAGCCAGAGAGCAGCAGATCAAAACTTTCCCCACTGCGTGACAATAGCCCAGTCTGACACGGGCTTGGTTTCCAATAGTCGATTCCATTGTGGATTCAGTTCAAAGTTAATAAAATAGTCAGATTTGAGAGTCTAACGAATCCCTTACAGAGACATTGTCTCATTGGTGTAGCTCGTCTCCTTTTATGATTAGCAAAGGGTAGAAAACAATACCAAATAAGTAAACTAACAAACCCAGAGTTTCAGAAATATGAATTTCAAACTTTGATTTCATGATTAATTTCACAGTTATTTGGCCTCCTAAACATCTGAAAAAAAACTTTCCATCACGGTTCCCCAGAGTCAATGTCTAAAGTCCTCCAATGTCTTGTTTTATCTGATCAACACTCCAAACCCCAACTATATTGGATTTACAGTGATATAAAAAACAGAGAATAGCAGCAAATCCCCACATTGGAGAAATTGGAACTAGAGAATGTTTGGCATTTGTGCCTAAAAAATGACTTCAACTATTAGCAGATTAGCAAAATAGTTGCCAATTAATTTTGTCGATCGACTGATTGTTGCAGCTCAGACCTTTATGACTTAAAATCATAAAAGCTGAACCAATACAGATTTGATAAGAGATTTGAAATAAGATACATTTTCAGTTAAATGCTAACCCCATTGAACCCCAACCAAAGACACCACACTAACCTTTAGGATTCCCACACAACTAATACAGGCTAACACACGTCGTTGTGCTCTCTTTCCTCTAAATATTAAGATATATAGTCCTATAAAACCCCCCCCCCCCCCCACACACACACACACACACACACCTAAGGGAAATAGCCATTACACCATTTTGTCTAGGAGGGTTTGTGACCTGGCTGTGCCTGGCTAGCCCTGTGTACCCCTGGTGTGTTTTTGTTTGAGTAGCGTGCCACAGCAGGGCTCCAGCACTCACCCGCAGTACAAACCAATATTATAACAGCGTCTCCCATTCAAACACACACACACGCACAAAAACACACCGTGATTCCGGAGCACACCCTTCCCCAAATCCCTCTTCCAAACACAGGCCTGACACCACACACTGCTGGAGTCTAGCGGCCTGGATCAGATTCCCAGAAAAATATCACATGGAATGTTTCTTTTCCTTTTTTTTTAAATGATTCTTAGGAATTCTTAGTTTTTGTGAGTAGCGGGACAATCAGTTCCAGACTCAGAGGGAGATGGACGGGAAGGGATTTTTTTTTTGGCAAAAATAGACACACTTGTGAATGCACTGCACACCCACACTACACACACGCAAATGGAAACCACATCATTTCAAGGAAGTCCTCTTTATGACTTGTTTCATGGTGTAGCCTAAAACTAGAGGAAACAGAGGAGGGGAAAGCAGACTCGCTGACATGTTGGAACCTTGACAACATTCCGAAAAACAGGCTCAGATTCATGATGCCAAGTTGCAGCAGGTTCAGGTAACTGCACCTGTTCAGCTTAATAAAGCAGGGGGGCAACGTCCCAGTCTGATTGCACAGTGTCAGTCCCACTGGACTTTTTAAAAATCTTCCTCGCCCCTGCTGATAATGACTTTACCCTGTGACTGTGAAGCATTTGTTTTTGTTTCCTTCCCTTCATTTCAATTGGTTTGCTTTCATTTTAGTATGGACCTCAATAATTGTTTTTCATCTGAACAGGCTAATTTCCCAGAACAAGTTAAAACATGAGGACGGAGAGGACAACATGACACGCCCTGCATTCGGGTACAGGCCAAAAGCGGTTCATACACTCTCCCCCACTGGAAGCCAAGGGCTTATGGTTACACAGACACCCTCAACATGTCAGAACAGGTGAGAAACGAGCAAAGCCTGCACACCGAGGCCACACTCACCTCTTCTTCCTGGTGACGATGAAGACGTCATTGAAGAGGAAGAAATAGACCTGTTGCCGTGACGTCCGCTTGAGGAAGATGCCGTTGTCCTCCACAAACGCAGTCAGCTCTCCTCTTTTTACCATCCACCTGGAGGAGGAGACCAGGGGGAAAGGCTGGAGGGAAAGGAGAAAGAGAATGTGATGAACGTAAAATGGCAATGAATCTAAGGCCACGTACACACGTACCAAAACTATCTTTTTTTTCCTCCGTCTTCCCTAGCATCGTTTCAAGAATATTTGCGTCCAAACGGATCCATTTGTAAATGACTCAACACGTTACTTCATATTCCAGGCCTATTATGTGGCGCTGTTTCTGCTACAGAAATTCACCAAAAACGGAGAAGAAGAGGCGGAGCATGCACATAAAGCTTGCGCGCTGTATACAGACAGTAGAAGAACATGACGAAAATGGCTGGTGCAAGGAAACCAGAATCGTTTGTGTGGACCGATAGTGAAGTCGAACTTGCTGCTGCGACTCACACTCGTCGCGGGATAAGAGGTCGAAGGCTAGAGGTCGAGGGGTGTGGCGATGACATCATCGATACGCAAGTATGCGGCTTCGCCGTCCAAACGAAGACACAAGGGCGGCGTTTTTGAATTTTTTCACCCTGGGACCAGGTTTCAAGAAAGTGCGTCTTCAGGCAGTGCGTTTACAGGATTCGTTTGGACGATCGGCCAAAATGATGCAAAACATGTGCGTTTACACCAAAAAGTGTTTCCGTGTGGATGGCCCCTGAAGTATTTTTAAAATGCATGCAATGCTGGTGCTGTTATGAAATTCCTAAATCAAAATGTGTGTGTGCTCGTGTGAAAAGCTGTCTATGCGGACTGAGCATGTGTTCCCCAGACATCTGTGAATCCCAAATGTGCCAACAGCTATTTCCCACACTACTTCGACACACTTGAGCCTGCCAAGCCTTGTGTGCATTACGTGTATAGATAGCCAAGTGAGTGACGTGGGTGTGTCTGCATGTGTGTGCACGTCTGTGCATGACTGCATTGGCCCATCTTTTTACACACTTAATAAACATTTGCCGAGACAAAGAAAGCAAAATATGAGATATACTATATATATAAAAAAATACTACCCAGGATGCAACAATTTCACGTGTTATGCCACGCTCATACCTTGATCTTAAACTCCAGCTGAGAGTTGATAGTATACATCATCTCTGTTCTCTCCATTGTGCGAGCTCCTTCATTACACTTTCTTACCACCTACACACACACACACACACACACACACACACACACACACACACACACACACACACACACACACACACACACACACACACACAGTTGAAAATGCTGGGCATTCCTTGATCGATGCACTCATATTTATCAAGTACATGAAGTGCTTGCTTTAGCAGAACATTCTTCACTAAAATACAACATTAACTAGCACGTGATTGTCTCCCAGCCTAAACCTAGTCTCCTGTGTCTAAGGCAAGTCTCCCAAAGGCATAACAACATGTAGAAAAATAATATGTATAGATATGCAGTTGGAAATGTATGAAAATGTAGAAACATAAAACCCAAACTGAGGTGTATAACATTTGTGACCCACACACCTTGCTGACTGCTTGTAAAGCCTTCTTGCAGTCTTCATATTGTGCAGAGTCTTTAGGTGTCTTCTGACAAATTGTCTGCAACACAGATAGGCAGGGTTGAAATAATTTGCACTAATATATAACATACAAACACATTCATGCACTAAAACCCACAACAATTCCTTGCACCCATGCACACCACACTATCAAAAGCCTGATTAAATATTGACGGATAAAGAAAGCTGTGGGAAGCAATGAATTGAAACCAAACTTTCTCAGGATCCAAAAGCCTCTAAGTGCACAAGCATAAACCCCTGAGTCCCCAGGGAGACACTGATGGAGGACGGGAGAGAGGGGAAAGAAAGTAGACCAAGGAAGAGGAAGAGAGGGAGGCACAGTAGGGAGAGAATAATGTGGTGCCAAAGGAACCATGAAACTGAAGAAGAAAAAACATTAAAAGGAAGAAAGAGGAAAGGGTGAATCAGTTCATCAGATTATCAAGGAATGATGTAAACTCACACAAGCATCTTTGAGGTTAGAACATATCCCATGTTGAATTTAGTCAGGCCAGTATGAATAAACAAACTATTGTTGCGTAAGAGTCAAAGTCATGCTACTTTATGTCATCGGTGCACTCACATCCATGAGCAGGGGCAGGCGAGTGATCCTCTGCATGGGCAGGATGAGGAAGGAGATCATGGGGAGGTTCCTGCAGTCTGGGTGGCTCTCTATCTTGGTCAGGACCTCCTTAAAAACTGGATTCTTGGACCTGCAAGAGAGGTTGGAGGGAGATTGGGTGTTCAGAAAGAGGATTAACTGATACACAGAGAGAAAGCGGGAAAAAAAATGAGCGGGGAGGAAGAGCAAACTCCCTGGTTCAAAGTGTCACAAGAGTAATGTTGGATCAAAGCCATGAGAGATATGATAAGAACATGCGTTTGTGTGTCTGCTCGGTCACTCACACCAGCCTCTGAAGGGTTCTCTGCTGGTAGACCTCGTTGGAGCAGTACGTGACGAAGGGGTCAAAGTTGGACTGAGCATGCTTGTCAACGATGTCGCTGATGTCATCGATCACGATGTTCTGTTGGTGTCTTTCCTCCAATTCCTTAAAGAACCTGAGTACAGGATTACAGGATGAATAAGGGTTAGTATGTTAGAGACATGGCGACAGCTTGAGTCAGAAGCATCACACCACAAGTCATCCAACACTGGGGAAAATATAGGACACACTGACAGATACAAAGTCAGGAAGCCAACACCTTTCTTCTTAACCGGCTGGAAGATCACAAAAGAGGAACTCCCCCACCTCTTAAAATAGACATAGCCTACCATTAACCATAACACAGAGGCTTTTCCTCTTCCTGAGCTCCACCAGATGGCCGGTTTAACGGCATGTCACATGGCCAACTTCAAGAGAATAAGTGTTTTTGCATGCGCGATCCAAGGTGACAAACAGGAAGCTGTCGCACAGACACAGGACGCTGACCTCAACCCATTGGAGCGAGTTAGAGCTCATCTGCAAAAGCACCTCTGTGCCCGATCCATCCCTACCTACTTCACACACACACACACACACACACACACACACACACACACACACACACACACACACACACACACACACACACACACACACACACACACACACACACACACACACACACACACACACACACACACACACACAGTGCTATAGTATGACTATTACATTTTCGAAGTAAACTCTTACTGTGTCTTCTTGTGTTCTGAATGAAAAAAAATGTAAATGGGAAAAGTATTAAGGGAAATTCACAGATCTAGGTGTATTTTTACCTGTTGATTTGTTTAACTTTTTCACTGATTTTTTAGGTTCAATAATCACAACATCTTTCCAAAGTCAATTAGTAATCGTGTTAAATAATCGTGATTTTAATATTGGCCATAATAATCGTCATTATGATTTTTTTCCATAAATCGAGCAGCCCTGGTGCATTTATGGTAACGAATAAGGTAACACAGCTGCATTTAAAATACTCAAGAGCCTTGAGCTCCACTCACTATCACACACAGTGATGTTTCTTATTTTCTTTGAGAGGTGAAAGTCAAAGCATGACTATGTGTTCCAAGTAAAACATCTTGTTTAACCAGTGCTACAGGCCAATTTATATCTTACGAGCTGCTGTCTAGGGCTGCACGATATGAGGAAAATGTCAAATTGCGATTATTTTGACTGATGTTGCGATTGCGATACGATTCACGAAATTGGAGGGAATGATCCATTTTTTGGATCATCATTCTCATTTTTATTGAAACACAAATAAAAATGTACTATAGTCATGTAGTGTGATTTTTGCATTAATCTGTACCAAACAAAGATTTTTTCTTTTAGTCTGTAGGATAGGATTTGAAGGCCCAGGACGTCTCTGCAGCCCCACAATACTTCATTCAGAATGGTTAGACACATATTTTGCCTTTAACAAATATTGTGACCCGCCCCTACTGCTGTCCCTGCGTCTCCATCCAAGTATTTAAGTGGAGAGGGTATTGCATCGCACTGATGTGTGTGGCCTGTGTATAGGAATGAGAAAGGGGAGATGGGCTGCAGCACATCTGAACACAGGGAGGAATTGTTGAGGAATTTACAGATACCACCATTCATGCAAAGTGGGAACGAGCTGCAAATGTACTAATACTGTCTCTCTGAGGAGGGAGCTGCAATCCTGACATGGAATCCTTGAGCAAATGTCACGACCAATTGCACAAGGGAGGCAGGGTGAATTTACAACCTTAGGCAACAGAAAGACGAGGGCTAGCTTAACCCCATGTAATTTATTAACCCGTATTATGAACACTGGCTTTTAAGAATAACCGAAAACTTGTTAACAGAGTAGGTTCAGTAAAGTTGTGGCTAAGGGAGGGAAAGTGTGAAAATATTGGACTAATTGTGGAGTCTTTAGTCCCTATAGTGGGCTTGGAGGCTGACATCACTGCAGCGCTAACTTCACAGAAAGACACGAGACTGCTGCAATGGTGAACAGTGAATTCAGACCAGCACATAAGGCTGTTATCATAATGAATACTGACCTGATAATAACACATTACACAATTATATCATACAGTAGTTGCAGTTGAGGCCAATCACCGAAACATGGTAACCTAACAAAGAACATATGGGCTCTGAAATTATTTTGTCAATCATTTGTAGAAATAACGGAGCCCCGTACAACACAGTAATTGCTGAGGCAGCACAGTTTATCAGTCTCAACTTTCATGGCCTCTCATGCACGAGTGTTTCGGTGCGTTTATGGGATAATTAGACGTTCATGGTTACCTGGCCATGAATGTCATTAAACAGTCCACACGCATGCACTATAAACCATGATGGACGGGTAGACTCAGAGGGCTCATAGCAGCAAATTTTGGCTATTGCATTTTTTGTACATTTAACCTATATAAAAAAAAAAGCTACATTGTTTTTTTGTTCTTTCACTCAATTTGACCCTTATCATGTGACCACACATACACACAGAAATCCCTTACACAAAACTGAAAACAACTCTAATCGAAGCTAGAGGCTGAAAGAATGGGAACACCATACAGTAAACAGTGTTTACAGACACACCCCACATGGAATGAGTGTGGTCTACCAATGTTTAAATGCTGTTAAATAAGAAAATCATCTAGCTCATTAGCCAAAACCAGAAACCACAAACACTGATGAACAGCCTAAAAATACCAACCAGCATGTAAGAACCAACACTTATCATAAGTCCTCGACACCAAAAAAGATTTACAAATATACTATGAGAGTAGCAAACATGGAAACTCATAGCAATATACATCTGATAATAACTCTGTCTACAAAAGCTACACATTACAACCGTGCACTTACTTTTTGCTAGCCTCACAGACGTCGGTGATGTTAGAGAAGAGGTGGTGGTGTTCGGTCTTGGTCATGGCCTCGCTGAGGTCTGCAGAATTCTTGAACATGCGGATCAGGATCTCCAGACTGTGGAGGTAAGAGTGCTCCGACGAGATCACCTCAAAAATGGCCTATTGAGGGGCATGAGAGAGCAACAGGAACAGGAACAGGAACAGTTTAGTCACTAAATATCCATTATTGACTTTGCGTGCCTCAGTTACTCAGATGGGCTCTGTCATGAATGTGCTTGACATACCTGTGCTCTACAAATCATGTTTGGAATGCTACTGAACCATGCCAATCTAAGCACCAATCCGTCAATCAATTTTAATGTTTCTACTCATCTGTGTCTTGCTTTAAATATATATAATAGTCTATGATGCAGGTTTCCTGCTGAGCTCCTTTAATGGCTTTTTTATTGGTCTGGAGTTCACAGAGACCAAATGGACAGACTTACTCCCCCCAGTACTTGGTAACTCTTAACTTAGCATGCATGTAGCCCAAAATTGGATTTTCCCACTCTGAATTGAACATAAAAAGTATAAAAGTATAAAATATGATTCCTACCTCTTGTCTTTTGCGTTCCTCCTGACTCATCCGGTCAGAAAGACCCCTTTTCTTGACCTAAAGAGAAAACAAAATCAGAATAAAACAACATTTAAAATACAAAGTTATACTTGTTTGACTATGCTGTTTTTTTTTTGTTTTTTTTTTAAGCCAAGGGCCCTTTGCATTTGTAGCACGGGTGTGTAAGTGTGTGTGTGTGTGTGTGTGTGTGTGTGTTTGCATGCCACTCTTGTCCTCATATACAAAGAAAGAAGCACTTTGCATACCACAGTGAATAGAGAGCCAATGAGGTTGTTGTACCAAATGGGAAAAGAAAGTTCTTTACTGAATAAAAAAGTACAAGGCGAGTGTAGAAATAGGACATTTGTTGTAACCAAAAAAAAACTCTTAAAAAGGTAAAATGCCTTTTGGCCGAAAGCATACTATACAGATAAAAGGAAAGTGTATGTGCGTGTTGGTATGTGGCTGGTCCACAGATAGTTGAATAACATTGAAACAAAGCAATCTTTTGGAATGTGTGCTACATAATTAATCACCATTTGGCTTTGTCAACCTGAAGGTATAAGTGAATAAAAAGCATGCCTCCCTCTCATGTCTCACCAGATATTACCAATATGATATGGGGCACATTCACATTTACCAAATCACACATGCAAGCAGGAATCCAGAGAGGCTGTATTTCCCTACTTCCACTAGCTTCTGATCCTGTTTTGGTGTAAAGGCACAAGGAAGTGATACTGCTCTTGGAGGAGCCTTCCTTCTTTATAGTATCTGCCCTGCAGCCCTAAGCAAACACTGAGAACAAACCAACCTGCAGAACAAACACCTCTTGTGGTTCTTTCGTTGTATTTCTTTCACACATATATCTGTTTAATTATTTATTTTGCTCCTACTTTCCTTTCTACCAAACCCTTAACACCATATCAGCAAAACCAGCTATCAATATAAGACTGCAAGGTTTTTATTGTGTGTGTGCAAAACCATGCACATTATCATGCCAACTGAACTTCACCTTGTTTTGCAGTTTCACTGGGTGTGACTGAAACACAATCAATTCGGTCTTATTATTCAAAAGCTAATTGTACGTTTAAATCAGAGCAAATCAAACCAATCTTCAGGCAACATAAGCACCATGGGAGGGAGGAGGTTCTGTAGCTTGTGGGAAGCTGCACCTTCTGAAACTACCGGTGGTAATTCCTAAAAAATGTGAAAATTCTGGGATGTTACATTTCAATAAAACCTTGAATGGCGAGAGCTGCCAGGGGGCCAATAAGAGGAGGGCGGAGCTGAGTAAGAGGAGACTTCTCGGAAATGCAAGAATATCTGGCTAGGCTTCACTGGAACAGGACAATGAACTTAGCATGCCAGCGTTTCCTACTAAATTCGAGGGAGAGTCTATATCGATGATGTTTAATTTACAGGAATTATCCGGTGCCGCCGGAAGATCGGCCGGATGTCCCTTATTTTCGGCCGGATGTCCATCACCTTCCGCTTCCTTTGTGTTGGCATTTTAAACTCTGGTCGTTAATGTGGACTATGTTTAACTGCTCCTCAGATCTCTGCAGGGTAAATCCAGACAGCTAGCTAAACTATCTATCCAATCTGAGTTTTCTGCACGACTAAAACAACTTTTAAACGAGCACGTTCCACCAAAACAAGTTCATTCCCGAGACTATTTTGCAGAGGCACCGCGGCTCCGTCCGGTACTTAGCACCGCCCAAGACGATTGTGATTGGTTTAAAGAAATGCCAATAAACCAGAGCACGTTTTTCTACAATCCCAGAATACTGTGTGGACTAGTAAGACCCTCCTCCGCAGCATTGTGGAGGTAGGTCTGGCAATGCGAGACTACATTCTCAGTAACAGATCCACAGCTGTAAAGCAGCTGCGTTGGAAGAAGACAGTCCTGGTCAGCAGGGTAATGTCGGACTCAGCTCTATTCACCTCCTGTGTCTTGCTGGTATACCCAAGAATAAAAGCAACTCAAGACATTTTCTGAATGTTGTCTACTTTGAATCCAATGTCCCAGTTATTTGAGTGTGCGTGCATATCATTTTCTGCTCAGCAATTTCAGAACTAATCCTAATTGCCTCCATCTATGCCCTCGCCTGTTTTTCCTCCCGTGCTTTTCCTCCTCAACAAGTAAACAAACAGATGGGAATGCCTAAATAGAAAACTAAATTAGCCATTCCGCTCCTCTGTTTTCCTCTATCCATCCGTTAAAATCCCTAACTATATTATGTAATACAGAGCCATCGCACTTCTCTGTAGAGGAAACATTTTAAGCATATTTGCAGTCTGACGATTATGTAGAGTTTGCCAACACACTGGCATTAGGCACAGGAGTGCTTGCAAGAATTCCTGTGGGTCTGGCTGACTGTCTGCCTTCCTCCCTTCCCACCCGAGTCCTAGAAGAAACGCTCCTGCACTCCCTGCTAAACAGAGTGAGGGTGGCAGAAACAGTGGGAGGATGGCAATTGACTGTTGCCAAACTGGATACGATAGCATTCTTCAGAGCACTAGCATTCCAAGACTCCACAGCCACAGCAGTGAGTACATACTGTACGTTCGTCTGTGTACTGGATGTAGAGAACGAGTGAGAAAGATATAAGAAGAAGAACAGAAGCTGTGTTATGTCTGACCACACTGAGCTGGCTCCAGGAGATGCGTATAGGTCTGTACTGCAACACGATGCCGTTATCAGGTTTGTCTTCTCTGGAATCGGCATCCTCATCTGAGTCATTATGTAAGGCCTTCTCCTGATAGTTCTGGTACAGCTCCTCCTCTGGAACACACATTTTTTTTTGATAGAAAGATTCATCGTGTTGGAAGTTTAAAAAAAAAGAAGATGTTTGATTGAGAGAGAGAGAGACAAAGACAAAAAAGAGCAGACACTAATTGAGAAAAATGAAGGGGAAAGGGTAGTGGAAACAAAACAGATGGGGGTTTCTCACCCTCACTGTCAAACGTCCGTTGACTGGTCAAAGCTTTCTTCTTATCTGGACACTGAAATAGAAACGTAACACTTTTGTAATGACTTGGACAAACCCTGAGGGGCCAAGCAAGCAGACACACACACACACACACACACACACACACACACACACACACACACTGCGTTTCACTATCTTTGTGGGGACCTGTCATTGACATAATGCATTCCCTAGCCCCTTACCCTAACCTTAACCATCAAAACTAAATGCCTAACCGTAACCCTTACCCTCACCCTAACCATAACCTAATTCTAACCCTAATCCTAAAACCAAGTCTTAACCCTCAAACAGCCCTTTAAAGTTGTGGGGTCCAGCATTTTGACCCCACAAAGCTACCCGGATCCCACATGTATACTGTATTCACGGTTTTTGGACCCCACGTATATAGTTAAACAAGAACACACACACACACACACACACACACACACACACACACACACACTTTAAATGAAAGGCCTCTGAACCTCTGTCACCTGTCCATGACCTGCCTGTGCCCTTACAGGAGACCTCAACCATTAACCCCCGTCTAATTACGGAGCCCTTGTGTATAAAAGTGTGTATTTGTGGGCATGGTGTCACATTACGTCATGTCTCCCAACAACCACATTTATTGTTTCCTTGTCTGACCTTTTGCTTCTGCTTCTGCTGCTGAGTTTGTCCCACAATACTCAGCCTGTTTTGTCATTTTACAATTTGGACTTCACCCCAATACTAAAAAGTCCATGTTGAAGCTATCTTTGTGCGCAGTCAAATATAAACCCATCAGATGGATTATGATTAACCCTTGTGTTGTCTTTCCGTCGACCATGCAACTTTTTGTTTTTTTGGGTCATAAAATTAAAATCTTTGATGCTTTTCCTGACATTTTTGTCACTTTTTCCAAAGTTTTTGTTGCTGTTTTCCACTTTTTTTAAACATTTTCTTTGCCTTTATTTTTTTAGATGTTTTTGAAGCATTTATAGACCTTTTTCTCAATATTTTCAACGTTCCTATACCATGTTTGTTTTTTCAAATGCAATAAATTTGAATGAAACACCCAAATCGATGAAAATAGTGAACTGATTATTTGTTTTACTTATGAAGAGCATGGTATGAAACCACCCACATTATTATTTTGACAATTTGGTTGAAAGAAACCCATATTTCTGATATAGAAACTTTCAAAATGGGTCAAATTTGACCCGGGGACAACAGGAGGGTTAACCAATACAAGAAATCTTAATCTGTTACAGTAAATGCCAAAGTGTACAGCGTATTTACAGGGCTGTACGTGTGCATTGATAGTTCAGCAACAGGCATTCTCGAGGGATTTGCTTTGCAAATGAATGCTAAAATTGATTTTGGTATTCATTTCTCTAAAACTTGTTGTGTAAAGCCAATCGGGTATGTTAGTAACATATTCAGCAACAGAAACATGTACTAAATAGCAAACTTCAAACCTTAAACCACATTAAGTTTAAAAGTCTTTTAGTTTTCAATCGCTAACGAAAAAGCCATGAAACTAATTTTTATTGGGATGCATCAATCCCACACTGACTCAACAAAAATTAAGTAAATGTATATCTATGTACTTATTTTTTACATTTTGTTTTACCAAGTTAAGAAAAGCAATGTTTAGGTCAAACCTGATGTTGCCTCACACACAGAAGATCCCAGTCACTTTCACACAGTGAAGCATAAAGCTTTTTATTTAAACACTGGTATCGGATAGGTATATTCGCTATCGGCCGATACCCAAAGCCCAGATATTGGCATCGGAGCTGAAAAGTCGAATCTGTGCATCCCTAGCTTTATACGATTACCTCCAAATTGCTCCTACTACCATTTTTTAAAAAATTTTTATGTATTGTGGGAGATTTTAACCCTGTTTTCTTGAATGTACCCACCGTGTTTTTCCCAGTGTTGGTAGGCTTTTTTGTCCCGGGGCTGGCAGGCTTTGAAATCCTGGGGCTGGCCAGTTTGGGTGTCCCAGGACTGGCAATTTTGGGTGTGCCAGGACTCGCAGGCTTGGCAGTTCCAGGGCTAGTGAGACTTACAGTGCCGGGACTTGCTGGACTGATTGGTGAATCTGGCTTATCCTCATCCGGCCATTTGATGACAGACTGTGACAACCAATGGGCCTTGGGATCTACTGATGGGACCTCCAAGTCTACTCCACTCACAACTGCCTTCCTATAGGACGTACTCCTCAGGCCTCTTCTTAGTGTCCCCGGGCTCTCACTTTCCCCATCTGTTCCTTCGATGTGGCCCCCTCCGGTAGAAAAGTAGGTTCCCGTTTCTACCATGCTGAGGGCTTTCAACGCTCGCTTGGAATGATCCAACCCCAGCAGCCCTGTCAAACCTTGAACTTGCGGCTCAGAGGCAGGCGCCTTGCACTGCCGAACATCAGATGCTAAACCCTTGGGAATGAGCTGCTGGGTGCCCATCTTCAGGGCAGCAGGGCTGTGGGTGCTGAGGACGATTGAGGGAGAGGGAGAGATACATGGGGAAAGTGAGGGAGAGGGTGATGTAGAGGAGGTGGAGGAAGAGAAAGAGGCATGCCTGGCGTCCTGTGAGGAGGCAGGCGAGAATAAGGACGGTCTAAGGAGTGCTTGTCCTCTGTCCGCTGGCGACGGGGAGCGTGGGGTCGAGGGGTCTGAGGAGGTAAGGGAAGAGAGGGAGGGGATGCTGGAGGTGGAGCTGTGGGATGGCGTGGGGGTACGCAGGGCTGGAGGAGAGGGACTGGATGCGGACGAAAGAGAGGACAGCTCATGGTGGTTGTATGTGTTGTTGTTGTTGTTGTTAGGAGAGCGTGAGGACAGGACAGGAGAGGAGTTCAGAGGCACAGCTTCAGATGAGGGGGAACTCATCCCAAACGCTTTCTGGTCTTTCTGTGAGATCACACTGAACAGGCTCGGCATGTGTTTCTGGGAGTCCTGGAGATGCTTTTCCTGCCATACTGTCACGCCATTACTGGTTTTCCTCCTGTCACCGTCTCCAGTTCGCACTCTGTTGTCCAGTGAGGTGGATCTGTTATCCTCAGACCTAAATTTGGACAGTGAGAAGAGTCCGTTGGAGAAGTGCCCGATGCTGATGCTTCGGACAACTCTGGATTTCTTGGAGGGTTTGTGCAGAATGTGCTTCAAAACCACAGTGTTCTTGCCCCAAGTTGGGGGTGAGACCACCAGCCTCTCGGCAGGTTGGCTCAAGGTGAAGGAGCACTTGTTGTCTTCCACAGGGAAGTCCGTCGTCATGACACCATTCGCGTGGTAACTGAAGGGTCGCGGTTTGGGGTTGCTTGAGTCCTGTTTTTTCTTAGAATTGTCCGTGCAGCGTTTCCACAGTGGGGTGATGTTTTCATTGGACAGATCCACATCATTGCCGATATCCATGGTGCTAGATTGTCTGTGTCCTCTTCACTATCTGTGTCCACACCTACAGGTCACAGATAGTGCAAACACTGCACCACTGTAGAACACAGATCTCTCCCCTGAGGGTAAACAAAAAAGGAACTCAGTGCAGTGTCCCAATTCCCAAAGCTTACTCATTAACAGGGATGCAGTGCAGATAGGTTACTGGCAGCTAAACTTTGAGAAACACATAAGAGAAAAAGCGCAAAACAGAAGCCAAGCCAGCGAAGACAGCTGAGCTGATAATCCTTTTGTATATGTTCACTGTGGTGAAATGCCCTTATTACAAGCTCAAAGCTGACAGGCTATTGTTAGCTGTGAGCAATCACTGTAATATCCCAAAAGGGAAACAATGGTGCTCGGCAATAGTGAGTTTGGAGACCAACCAAACTATTGTTTATCTCCTTTATCACTTAAAATCAAAATGTAGGCTATTTCTGTGTGTGTGTGTGTGTGTGTGTGTGTGTGTGTGTGTGTGTGTGTGTGTGTGTGTGTGTGTGTGTGTGTGTGTGTAGTAGGCTACAACCATTACATCACTACGCAAACAGGCATGCTACTCTTATTTACTACACAGCAGAGAGATTTTGAGCTGGAAGAAAAAGTTTCCCAGTAGTTTAACTTACCTCTAATCAGCCGATCAGCTGCAGAATGCGCTCATTGTACCTGCGCTGTGGCAAATGCAAACCTTCTTTGGCCGAATAACAACGATTAATTGGCTTAATCCAGCATGGTATCGACACCGAACGAAGTTTGTAGAAACCAAAGTTAGAGCCGCAGAATCTGTGCTCGACTGGAAACGGGTGTGTATGTACGGCAGAGAGCGCGTCTGAAGCGCTGCTCGCTGAGCTGAAGAGTTTCTATGAGCAGCAGGAGGAGGAGGAGGAGGAGGAGGAGGGAGGGGAGCCGAACACAAGTGAGAGGGAACTCCCAAATTCACAGGAACTCACCTCCGCTACTGCTTAAGGCCGTGGTTGTGGTTTAAAGTAATTGGTTGTGAGGCATTTTCATTGAACACATTGTCTTTTTAATAAAGCTGAACAATGAGATAACACAAGAAAAAGCGTGTTGTCTTGTTGTCTTACCACCAAACATGCAACGTGTTGTCCTCCTGGGTCACAAACACTTTTTTGACGTATTTAGTCACTTTTTTCGACGTTTTTGGAGCTTTTTTTTTTGTTGTTGTTACTATCACTAATATTTACACCACTAACACCAACTTATTGCCACTAGTTTTACACTTATTTTTGGAATTCATGATCAATAGACCTCATTTATATGAAATTATGCCTAAATTATGAGTAAAAAAATAAAATTATGAATTATTTTGACTTGTTAACATCAGAGGGATATATGTTGATGGATAATCACAGACTGTCAAAGTTTAGTCACTGTTTTCAAACTTTTTCTATTTTTTTTTTTCTCAAATGCTTTAAAATTGAATTAAACACCCACAATTTAACTGATAATTACTTTTAATTGAGAAGAACGTTGTATGGAACAATCCATGTTATTTTTGGGCAAGTAGGTTGAAAGAAACCCATATTACTGACATTAAAAAATAAAACATTGAAAATGGGTCAAATTTGACCCAAGGACAACAGGAGGGTTAAGAAAAGTCTATTTTAAAACATTATTCAAAGTTTTAAACACACAAATGCTATATTGATATTGAGCTACTAAACTGACCCGTTGCTGTTGTGCGCCATCGTGTGTTTTGTGGCGCAATTACATCATGCCTACAGTGATAATTAGGGATTTACACACAAAGAAAGCACATGCATTTACTGGTTTCACAAAAATGCCCCAAAGTAGTCAACGTGTGAGTGAACTGATAGTCAGCAGGAGTGATGGCAGAGGCAGGAAATCATGACACTCCCCATTGTGTTTGACCCTATAACAAACCACAGCAGCTGTATTCCCAAAATATGTCAATACAGATTTATGGTTAAGTCATGTCTCTATAATAACCTCACCCTGCCTGAGACGTTAAGCTTCTCTCAAATACAATATCCCTTTTTCTGTTTGTTTTGCAGTAACATTTGCAGAGGCTTCTAATAGGCTAAATGTTCTATAAAGATTTATAGCTTTTCATTCCAGCTCCAATAAAACTATGTATGTGTTGTGCAACTTGAAGCTGTGTTCAATTCATGCATGCACCACTGAAGAATTGAGATGGCGAAATACTGTGTGACAAAAGTATTTTCACAATACACCCACACGTATTATATCCCTCTTTCAATCAAATCGAAAACACAAGACACTCACACGGAAACTGCAGAATAGATGCCAACTTTAACAATGTGTTAAACTGATGGTCACTGTCAATAACTGATCAGGCTGACATACTGGATGTTGTATGCCACCATGTGGCTCTTGTGCGCCAGTATTTCCCCCATTTGACCGCTGGGGGGAGCAATTGTCATGTTTACTACTACTCATGAAAGCACAGAGGAAAACATTCTACAAGGTAGGTTATATTTTTAATTTAAGTGCATATTATTCATACACTGGTTACAAGTTTTGCTTTCTATGATTGCATAGCAATGACCGACCAAGAAATATAGGTTACACTTTACTTGAAGGTAACTCCATAAGAGTGACATGACACTGTCATGAACGTGTCATAAACGTTTATAAACAAGTCATAAACGTTTATGACATAACGCTTCTTTTAGTGTCATTCGGTTTTTGTCATGACAAGTTATGGCTAGGGTTAGGGTTAGGGTTAGAGTTCATGTGTCATGACTGTGTCATGTGTTCATGACAGTGTCATGTCACTCTTACGTAGATACCTTCAAGTAAAGTGTTACTGAAATATATTCTCTATTTCCATAATCATCTGTGACTCATTCTTAACAGTAGGCCGATTACGGTTATTTTAGGCAACCATCAAGCAGATGATGTGAAGATAAGATAAGATAAGATTTGTAACTGGCAACATTACCACATCAGCATTTATCAGGGACATTCTAATCCACATCATTATCATAATTAGAATCATTAACTGACACAACAATATTGTCATGCTAGCATTTGTCATACAGACCCCATGTGGTGTGACAAACCTCATTATGTGCTATAGAGGAAGTGCAGCAGCCTATCCTGTTGTATTGTTTAAAAGAGCTATATGTTTCCTCATGTTGTTTGGTTAAAAAAATATGCTTCCTCTGCCATCAGACGAGACACTCGCTCACCTCCGACTGGAAGGCCCAAATGCAAGCCCCCCTGAGCCAGGGAACATCCGCCCAGATGAAGAGTTTTTAAGTGAGACGGTGAATCTCCATGCTGCTGTTCTGTATCTGACCTGCTCTTCGTGGATGGGCATGCTCTTCAAGGATAAGTGGAGTAGAACAATGAAAAAAGGAAGACAGGGAAAATGGTAGAAAATCTAAGGAGCATTGGTATCTTCTCCAATGGACCTTTAAAACAAGGAGAACGTTTAAGTCCATGCAGAGCAGAGCAGAGCAGGCATGCACTCAAAGACTGATACGGCATTAACTTTGTCCGTCTGTGTGAGCTTATGACTCTCTGCTGCAGAACATTTTGGAGCAGCAATGTTAAGTTGAATAGAACTAAAAGACAAAAGCGGTGAAAGTGACAGGATAACCTAACAGGAAAAACTGTGAAAAAATTCATAGGGACATTTGTGATTGCTGTGAAAATGGAGTGGAGGACTGTGTGTTGGAGGGATGAGCTGCTCTGAAAGTGGAAGATAAACCTCAGTGGTCAGGGCAGATGAAGCAGTTTTCTCTTGGAGTTATGTTTCTGGGGAAAAAGACAAAGAGAGGAAAGAAGAAAACACTATCATTGTGAACCCTTTGTTTCCCTCCCACTAACTCAAAACATGCATTTTAGCCATCTACATGTATCTAGTCTACATATCTAAGTGATCTTCAAATGAGTCATCCCAGCTATCTACTGCAGTTATAAACTATCTGCTGACCCTCTATGAATAGATCTTACAGGAAAATGCAGTTCAGTGTTCCCTGCAGGTTTGCTCTCTTTAGGCAGCTGTGCTCCACTGATAAGTGATAACACTCACTAAGTTTATTAAGAGAATACTAAGAAAATGTATGAATTGTTAGCAATGCATTTCTTAAAAGCTGCAAACATTCCAATGTCAAAGCAACAGATGTTACCCAGATCCTTGTTAAAAGAAAAATAAATAAGTAAATGCTCAAAAAATAAAGTTTAAAGAAAAGCTCTCATACAAAATACTCAAATGTGGCTTATAGCCTAAATGTAGTTTATATTTCAGGGACAAAAAGAATACCTTGACATACCAGGTGCCAAGGATTATTGCCTTAGCCTCCATACTTTTGTATTTAAGCTGCTTAACCTGCAGGATTTAACCTCAAGTGTTCTCTGATCTTGTGTGCATGTGCATTACATGGTGTCAGACCCCACTGGAATGATATCTCTGCAGCATTTTGCAAGTGTTACATTATAAAATCTTATTTTAGATACATGGTCTTTTGAGGGTTTGCAATGCTTAAAGGTCCCATGGCATGAAAATTTCACTTTATGAGGTTTTTTAACATTAATGTGAGTTCCCCTAGCCTGCCTATGGTCCCCCAGTGGCTAGAAATGGCGATAGGTGTAAACCAAGCTCTGGGTATCCTGCTCTGCCTTTGAGAAAATGAAAGCTCAGATGGGCTGATCTGGAATCTTCCCTTTATGATGTCATAAGGAGAAAGGTTACCTCCCCTTTCTCTGCTTTGCTCGCCCAGAGAATTTGGCCCACCCATGAGAAATAGAGACACATCATGGCTTGCAAACAAGTGAAGCATGGCAGTTGGTCAAGGCCACACCCCCACCCTCCACCTTGCACTTGTGTGTGTTGTAGTAGTGTTTTGCTATTGAGAACGAGGTAGCATGCTAGCGTTAGCATTAGCGTTAGCATGCGGTTAGCCAGCTCGTTTCGGCTTGTGACGTCACAAGCTGTGCCAATTTTGAACAGCTCACCCAGAGACTAAAGGCAGGACATATTCAGAAACTGTATCTCACTCAAAACAGCATGGATGGATTTTTTTCAAAGTTTGTATGCATGTGGAAGCACCAGAGACACAAAAGAACACCCCAAATCCCAGAAAAAGTGTTTTTTTTCATAATATGGGCACTTTAACACTACCATTGTGATCACTGCTTCACTATCTTTATTATGACTATTATTGCCACCATTCACCACTCCCCCAACTGGTGCCGTCAGACACCGCCTACCAAGAGTCTGGGTCTGTCCGAGGTTTCTTCCTAACAAAAAAAGGGAGTTTTTCCTTGCCACTGTCGCAATAGCTACTGCTAATGCTTGCTCTTGAGGCAACCACTGTAATAGTTGGGGCTTCGTAAAGTACAGAGTTTGGTCTAGACCTACTCTATCTGTAAAGTGTCTTGAGATATCTCTTGTTATGATTTGATACTATAAATAAAATTGAATTGAATTTAAGGGCCCTGACACACCAACCAGATGGGTCGACTGTCGGCAGAAAAGGCAGTCGGACTGATCAGTCGGGTCCCCGAGGTCCAAAAAATGCCTCAGAACACACTGAGGCGACGCCTACTTGAGCGTACGCTCTGCGCGTGCGCGAAGCGTAATACGTCTCCATAGCAGCAGGCGGCTCTGCTCTGTATTGTTTCCATTAACAGTCTGATTATTTCTCAGAAAATGAAAACCGGCAGCTGATTGGACGAACGCGTCACATGGTTCTTTTTTCTCCGGAAATTCACAGCCAGACGTGTTATGGCGGCTTGTTCAGAATACGATCTCATATTGTACTAAAATAGTTCACCGAAACGTGTTTCTGAAAACATTTTAAGCGAGAAATAGGCCATGCAGTTGCTGAATCTGTCTTCATTTCAGATTGACAAAGGTCAGTTTAAAAGATTTTCGTCAGATTTTGAGCGGCTCATCCGCTCCCCATTTCCGGTGAGTCCCAACTGCCCTGTCTCCGACTGAAGATGTCGGGTCGGCCCAAATGAAGGCCGACGGCTCCTCAGACGGCCGACGGCACGGGACACACCGAACAGACTCGAGTCACGGACCTCGCCAGACGGCCCGATGCCCGATTATCGGGCTGGTGTGTCTTCTCTCTAAAGCTACAGACACAGAAATGGCACATCCTAAGGAAAGCTCATTGTGGGATTGGCTCTAGTGGCTGTAATTCTGCACCAAGGCTGAATTTCGGGAAAGAGACTTCAGAAACAGTATTGGGGGACCACTAAGGCCTATATAAAAGCATCCAAAAAGCAGCATGTCACAGGACCTTTAAGGTTAAGATACTTGTTTTCAGAGAAACTTGTTTCAGTTCTTTGCTTGTATAGTCCTCTGATTTCATTCAGATATTTCCAGGAAATGTAATGTGAACACCTGTTTTAGAACTGTTAAAGAGTAATTTCATCCAAATTACAAACACAAACAAACAACAACAAAACTAACCTCTGGTTTTCAAGGGGGGTTTCAAGATATTTGTTTCTGGTATTTCTGCTTCTGCCCCAGTACAAAGAGGATGGATGAAATTACATCGGCAGTGCTCGCAGGACTGACAAAAACACATTTAACGGCCAGAGCCGTAACAGGGTCCTCTGGGGGCAATCTCCAGAACACACCGTTTTCATAGGGGCTATTTCTGTGGGTCAAACAAAAATGTCTTGTCCAAAACATACCTGTGTATTAACAGGTGCAAAGACACTGTGTCTAAAAAGACAGGCTGATGTTCAATTTTTAAATGTAATTTTCCAATGCTGTGAGCACCACACATGAAATCCCATTTATCTCCATGGTATTGGTCTGAAGGCATCTCAATCTCAAGATTGGATATCTCAAAAACACAACTGTCTGCATTACATACCTTAAAGCCCCCCTCCCTCCAGTGTAGTTTGACATATTTATATTTCACATTTGACGTAAGTAATTTCCTGACAATGTTGACTAACCATACTGTTCGCCAAATATTTTTCGACACATAACTTCATTTTGTGCTCAAAGTTAAAAAAAGAAGGTTGTTGCTAAAATGGGAATATGACATATGGCTATAGTAGACAGTGTTGTTGTTGTTTTATCAAGATGCTGTAGCTGCAGTCTAGTTGCTATGGTGATGGATTACGTCCGACTATTATCCACACACTTATTCTCTGTTTGAGAAACGTTAAACAGGAAGTAACACTGGCTGGAGGGGGGGCTTCAAGACCAGTGGTGGAAGAAGTATTCAGATCCTTTACTTCAGTAAAAGTACTAATACCACACTGTAAAAATGCTCTGTTACAAGTAAAAGTCCTGCATTGAAAATGTTATTTAAGTAAAAGTATGTAAGTATCATCAGGAAAATGTACTTCAAGTATTCAAAGTAAAAGTACTTAATGCAGTTTAGAAACTGGAAACGATCCAAACAGTTCTGTCAATTAACTATGCGTTTAATCAACTGATCATTCCAGCTGTAGGCCTATATATTGCTGGGTAGTTTAATTTATAATTAAACATCGTATTTTATTAACTACATGTGGTTTGTGTGCTAAAATCTTAATTTGTAAAGTAACTAGTAACTAAAGATGTCTGATTAATGTAGTGGAGTAAAAAGTACAATATTTCTCTCTGAAATGTAGTGGAGTAGAAGTAGAAAGTGGCATGAAAAGAAAAGTAAAGTACAAGTACCTCAAATTTGTACTTAAGTACAGTACTTGAGTAATTGTACTTAGTTACATTCCACCACTGTTCAAGACTAAACCATGTATCCCTCCTACAGAGTATGCAACAAGGACCACAATTAAACCATTAATGCAAATACATCACGAAAGCTCTTGATGTATGATATACTATCTTTTTAAAGATTATTTTTTGGGCTTGGGAACCCCAACTGCTCAATAAGGAATCAGCGTAAGTACATGGGGCACACACGCTACCAGTTGAGCTATCAGGTATACATGCCACCTAATCAGGATGGACTGTGGTTAGCTCTGGTATTGAACAGCCTTGCATCAGTACCACTCTGGCCCAGAATGTTCTCATCTGATAAATCGAACTGAATCTGTGTTGGATAACATGTCAGCTCTGAGATGAGAGCAAAACACACAGATGGGAAAGATGTTGAAGTCCGAGTTGTGTCTATGAATAGTTTGGACGACTGTGGTGTGTGTTGTCCTGCTGGGAGTGCAAAGCAGTGTAGCATATAATTCAGATAATTCAGTCACAGACAATGGGGATAACAACAGTGTGTGTAGTCTTGGCAGTCAGGAATGCAGGAGTGAGATGATTTGTCATTGTGATGATGGTGTGTCGGAAAAAAAAAAAATCAGTCGAGAGTGAGGCAGGAGAGACAAGAAGTCAAACAGTTTTGTTGGAGAGAAACACTTTGCATTTAAATGTCCACTACCTAAACAAACTATATCAATGTATTCTGGGAACAGAAATTCATAGTTGTATGTCGTTTAATACATTCTCATGTTGAGCGTCGGTTGAGTAGCGCCCCCACTCTCTCTCCTCTGTGCATCATGAGTCACCTGCTTGAGTCCTAAATAGCCAGATATGAACATTAAAGACATTAAAGAGAGAGATATGAGCACAACATGCCTGAGCTTTCTCAGTTTTCTAGCATTTAAAAAAAAAGCCCTATACACACACTGACCTTTTCTCAGCATACCTATCTCTTTCTCTCGCTCCTCTCGCCTCTTTTCTCTCTGACTCACAGCCCATTATACGTCTCCTACTCAGTAGTGCTGTTTTCTCGCTGTCCTTGCCTCCCCTCCCCTAACCCTTCACCGGCACCCACACGTCTCCTCATCCATCCTCTCCGAGAAAAATACAGAGGAAAGCTAACGACTGTAATTACCATAGCTATAAGTTACAACGGCTGAGAAAAAAGTGTGAAACAAATAGGAAGCTGGAGAAGAAGCATGTCTAATACATGTACGGATCACATTATGAATGCATAAGCCATATGCTACAAAACTAAGACAACAGCTCATTATTGTATATGAGTTCACCTCTGTTTAGTGGTAACAACTCTGTGCCCCTTCATGCATATAGCTACCCATAGTATAGGATTAATGCAGCGGGCCAGTCTATGTACACAAGTGCATATGGAACCAACACAGGGGGCATCTGCCACACATACACGTATTTGAACCCAGGCTAATCACCATGGTTACGGGCCTTTTGGTTTGTGCTGATTGGCCGGCGTTATTGCGATGACCCGAAATTGACTCCCCCCCCTGTGGGTTGTTATTGGCGCTTTATCCCGGGATGATGATGTCATTATGTGTGGCATGTTGCAGTATATGTGGCATCGAGACATGCTCTACTGGGCATGGATGGAGGAAACACAATTAGATCAAAGCTGGAGGTGACGGCTGGGTTTGTATAACTTCCTGGAGGTTTAGCTTTCTGACAGAAGAAGAAGAAAGAGACAACCTAAAAGTGCATGGTTCTCGCAGACCTGATATGGTGGCTTATATTTGGATCAGATTTCTTGAGATATTAGCAGGTTGGTGTAGAACTACAGAATTACCCAGCTAACTGACATAATGACAACTGTAACCAGTCGAGGGCATATTTCGAGAGGGAGAGAGAAAGAAAGATAGCGAGACGTTAGTGAGAGAAACATGTGCTGATGCTTTAATTTACACTTCATGATGCTTCATAAATGTTTCCCTTTTGATTTCCCCGAAGCCCAGATATTCTTGTCACGGCATATTGTTGGATTTAATCACAATTAAATTGTCACCAATTACAGATACTTTTTAGTGCATCTTCCAGCCCATCTGGTTCTCAAATAAGGACTGTATTTGCACACAGACAAACATGGTGTCATGAATTTGGTACACATTATGCTACGGCTTCACTGCTCTTAGTGTATTTACTGTACCTGCTTACAGAGTCAATAAACTGCACTCATTGATGAGCTCTGCTCCTGCAATCAACAAAAGAAACCAAGCTTCTGTTCAAAAGCTGTAGGCTTCAAGATAGAAATATAAATGAAGTATAGCCCATTGACTGCCCTATATCGTAGTACAATTAAATGGGAAAAAAAGGATTTCATTCAAATGTCATACTGAGACCCATATAAGCACATAAGCATATACTCTGCTTACACCAAAGAATCAAACTCCAATCGGAAGAGGAGATAGCATCACTTCCTCCCTGTTAACTATGGAGTAGAGTGTGGCAGTGGGAAAATAAAAGTGTGTGTGTGTGTGTGTGTGTGTGTGTGTGTGTGTGTGAGAGAGAAAGGGAGATAGTGACAACCCCATTCAGTTCACACTGTAGTTTCTTCACACTGCTGAGGGACTGAGGGTGTTGTAGAGCTTCACCAAAACTGCAAAGTGAATATTCTTTTATTGGTTCAGTGTGAAAACGTATTAACTGATGAATCCTGATATATCTCTGCAATATTCCCTGAGTAGTTTTCCCTGCAGCTGATGATTCATCATTTTAGGTAAATAGCTGTGGCAACTGAGACCCATTAGCCAATATGTTGGCTGTAATTAGGGATAATTACTTACCTATGGGATTTCCTACAAAACACAAGTCCCAAGGTTTGCACCTCTGTCTGTGTACCAACAGACTTACAGTAGCACTTACCCTGCAGCTTCCGTCTGAGTCATCTGGTGGCTAAAAGTCTCATGTAGGAACAGAAGCAAAGGAAACATTTTTTAGATGGAAGGAGGGAGAAGAAGAAGCTCCTTCTGGTGAGAATCACATCCAAAACCATTCATTTGTGGAAGAGAAAGTGTCAAAAGAGACAGAGGAGAAAGGAATGTAGGTGTATTGTAAAGTGAATAAGTGTGTATGCGTGTGCGTGCGTGCGTGTGTGTGTGTGTGTGTGTGTGTGTGTGTGTGTGTGTGTGTGTGTGTGTGTTTGGAGTGGAGCTTGCCAAACAGCGGCAGCAATTTACCTTCAGAGGATACGAACAAAAGGAGCTCCCATAGTGCAAACACACACAAACACAAACTTGAAACCAGCTGACAGGTAAATCAGAGAACTAATTTTCACGAAATTGCATGATAAGCAATATCTTTGTATTGAAGATAAACATGGAAACAGCTACACATCGCACACAGGCAAACACATACACACACACACACACACACACACACACACACACACACACACACACACACACACACACACACAAAATAGAGAGCCACATCTCTGTCCCTCTGCAATTAAAGCCTTAGTCATACTGCACCAAAGGCTATTTCAGTCCTCTTCCAGGCCAGTGTTTTTTCCCTCTTTCATATTTTTTCCCCCCCCTATTTCTGTCTCTTTTGCTGGGGGACAATGGTGAGTCAAAGTCTATTGATGCTGATCATTATTGATCATTATTAAGGCCAATCTGAACTCACAAAACTGAAGTTGCAGAAGCTGTGAATCTGTGTGAGTGTATTTTAAGCGACAGGCAAAATCGCTCTTTTCATTCCCGCCACAGCACACACACATTTTCAACAAAAAAAAAAAATCATCCAGTTTGACAACTCTTATCTGCTTGACATGAGTAGACAACATGCTCAACACTGACGTCCTTCTAAATCACTTGAATACACAGCCATCTCACACACACACACACACACACACCTCACTGTCCTGTCACTCATCATCATAACACAGAGAGGCTCTCTGAATAGATCCCTCTGCTCCGTCTCTTGTCAGTCTTCCCTCCCACACTTCTCAGCTTGCCGTAGATCCACTCTTCCTGAGCAGCCCAGAATACCGCTGAATGACAGTTCTGCCCAACATGCCACGTCTGCTGCCACTGACAAATTTGGCAGCATCCCTTTTCCTCTTATCTGTTCACATCGTCTTCATCTCAGGCTAAATTCTTGTTCTTGTGTTTTTCAGCTGTTTTTTCATTCCTCAGTCCTCATGTCTGTCAATTTATCATTTTTGTCCAGACATTTTTTTTCTATGAGAGTCTGTGTTGCAAAACAATTGCAAAGTTGCAAAAGTACACATATGTTTTGTCACATAAACCTTGTGACAAAAAGACAAACAGCTGGAGGAGAGACATGACACTCACCACTGTGTCAATGCTTCCCAGGACTTGTGACACATTTTGAAAGCAGCGCAGCAACGGGAATTTTCTCGGTCCTTCTCCAGATGTGATTTTCTGGAAATACCCTGCGGTATGTATTGACACAGCGTATACTCTGAGACTGAGGCAGTGGTATGAATTCACTGTCAGATAATCAAAGTCTGCAGGGTGCTGAAGACAACTACAATAAATGATTTAAGATTGCTTGCCTCCACAAAAACAATGATGTCATCGGGGCATACCGCCTTCCGCAGTGTGACTAAAACGATTGAGGGAAATCTTTTTCCTTTTTCTGGATGAAATTTTAAGTCGCCATGGTGAGGAACAGGTAGAGGTTTTTTTCTTTTTTTAAAGAAGCAATCTTAGCCATGAGTGAACAAAGACACTGCAGCATGACCTCATCTGTGAAAGAAGTGAGCTCATTTCTTAGGACCCATTCACACCATGCAAAAGGGGATCCGGCCATTTTCCGCAGGGTTGTGCGGTGGTGGGAGTGTCACTGAAATGGCCCATTTGTGTGACGTCCTGTTGTGTTTTTTAACCCCCCAAGTAGCACATATACACTTTATTTTTCACAATTATTGTTTTCCTTCAGATCCCTGATTAACTTCCAATATACCTTCCATAACACAGCACATGCCCACGTCTTTTAAAGTCTTCATACCCAGTTTGACATTTTTTTCTGCCTAACAACGCTCCTTCAGAGCCACAGTGGGCATTATACAACTGTTTTCATAGTCATGTGCAGTACTCCCAGCCGGGAAATTGACTATGACATGTGAAATTGGTGAAGAGGCCCTTTGACAAAACCATCATTTTATATTTGACAGCAACAAAAGCAAAATCTATTTATATGAAAATATTGCAAATTATCACATTCATTATCATCTTTGTTCCAGTACTTGTATATGCCTCATCTTGTTGTCAGTCATGTAATGAGTTGTGCCATAATGCAGATGCCTGCTCTTCATCTCAGAACAATGTACAAGCTCTGCTGACTGACACTTTACACGCCCACACAGCAGGAGAGAGCCAGAAACAGGGAAACAGAAAACACATATTTAATCTAGATAGATAGATAGATAGATAGATAGATAGATAGATAGATAGATAGATACATAGATACATAGATGGCTTGTAGCTGTCACGTTGCTCCGTCTTTATTTTTGTACCTTTCTTTCACTCTTTTGCAATACGAGATAAAAATAAAAAGCCTGAGGGTCCAGAGAACTCTAAATCTATTTTCCCTGCACCTACACACTGTGAGTCATCTATCCACACTCAGCTAACCTCTCCTTTACCTCCCTCTCTCCGAGGATGGCACATTGGAACAGAGGCTCCTCTCCTAGACGAGCTGTTTGACTGCGACCCCCCACATACTTCACCATAACACCCTTTCACATCTCAACCACCTGAATTAAAAAAAGAAAAACAGTATGTAAAACAAGCCACATGGTTCATTTTGCCTGCTGTTGCCCCTGGAATGCAGATAGTGATTCAATTCACTCATTTCTAGTGTTACTCCATATTTCTTAGGTAAGCACATGTGGCGCTAAGTGGAACAAACTTTGTGTATAGTTGTTGACACACGCACCATAATGTCCCCCACTTGGTTTGTCTGGATTTGGTTAGCGAGTTGTAATACCATGTCATAGGTGGGGCTTATTTCTTCTGTATAGCTGTGAGTCACAATAATTGTGGTCTGATATTTTGCAATAAATCCATTGGATATCTGGAGCAACACCTGACCTTGTATCCTGGGAATATTCCCACAGCTTTCCCCCAGTCCTTCTAACACTCAGATGCTTCAAGTGTTTGTATTCACTGTGGGACATTAGATGCTATACAAGTGGTTATCTGAGAAAGCCCTGTCATAATGCAATATCAACAAGTCCTCCCAATTAAATGACCAAATACGTAGTTTGTCCATGCCCTCTAGAGCAACGCACAGAAGCGTTTGTCTGATCTGATGCCCTTTTGGCAGGATGATATCTTGTGTTTGTGCTTTCGAAAACCGTCACAAATCACTGTTGAAAAACCTGTTTCATGATGTGACAATGCTCAGGTACAGCTTTAGTTAGGTTTAGGCACAAAAATGACATGGTTAGGTTTAGGGAAACATCAGTGTTTGGCTTTAAATGACTTCACTAAGGTTAGGGGAATTTTTGCGTCTTAGGGTTAGGGGGTTAGGTTTAGGGTTATGTACATGGTTATGGTTATTACAATTGTGGTCATGCTTAAAAAACAAATGTGGACTTTGTCACTCTATAACACCGTCACCTTACTTTCTCCACTGCTCCCCTTAAAAAAAACGCAAATGTGAAATATCATACTTTACGTGTGAAATGTCTAAAAACAAACACGTGCCTATTTATAAATGTATCATGCGTATGTAGTGGATGTAAAGTTATTGTTTTTACATGTGCTCATTAATAATTCACAACACAGCATTTGAACCCAGTGACTTGGATAGGAAACAGAGCTAGGTCAGTGTGTTTGTGGGTCTACGACAAGGCCTCCTTTCATCAGATTACAATAGTGCCAGCTAGTACAGCCGCCCTACTGTCCCGTCTGGTGGCCAAATGGCAGAATGCAGACTGACCTACAGTATGGCTCTTCTCTTTTTATGCTTTTTTTTGGGGGGCAGACACACTTATTCACGCAGAGCACAAGAGCCCACTCAGTCCCATGAGTGAGAAGAGGCATTCATCGAGGGAAAACAGTGAATTTGGGAAACCATTTGGCCAGCGTTTGACAGGAGGGGAGAGGGCAAACGTTCAAACAAGCACCACACACACACGGACATAAACAGCAATGTAGATTTGGAGCCGCACCATTCCACCCTGTTTCAGTTTCCTGTCAACGGCTACAATAGTATCTGCCTGCAAGCTGTGCAACCCAACCCTATCTTATCAACTGCAGGCTCAGACACAGCCACAATACTCAGCAGTGTGTGTGTGTGTGTGTTCTTGTTTAACTATATTAGTGGGGTCCAAAAACCGGGAATACAGTATACTTGTGGGGTCCGGACAGCTTTGTGGGGCCAAAATGCTGGACCCCACAAGTTTAAAGGGCTGTTTGAGGGTTAAGACTTGGTTTTAGGATTAGGGTTAGAATTAGGTTATGGTTAGGGTGAGGGTAAGGGTTAAGGTTAGGCATTTAGTTGTGATGGTTAAGGTTAGGGTAAGGGGCTAGGGAATGCATTATGTCAATGACAGGTCCCCACAAAGATAGTGAGACGCACTATGTGTGTGTGTGTGTGTGTGTGTGTGTGTGTGTGTGTGTGTGTGTGTGTGTGTGTGTGTAAGTTAATGTGTTGGTGTGTGCGCCCCAGGAGGGAAGGGGAATGAATTCACTTCACAGGAATGCACAGCTGAGTCTGGGAGTTTTTACATCAAAACACCGACAGTACTGTATGTTTTTGATAAACGGTTTCTACTTTCTCCTCATTTTTCTATTAACTGTTGTGTTTTGTTGACGTCCTGGTTGTGTTTGCAGTTCTACAGACCCTTTGCATGTGCAAAATAATGATAATAACTGCAAAGTCAACCTTTTTTTTCCTTTCAAATATCTTCTTTGTTCACTTCTGACCTTATATGAAACACACTATGTAGAAAGGTATTAGTTACCACAAACTGGGCTTACACATTTGATGACACTGACAAAAAAAATGAAATAAGCAGAAACACTATGCACCATAAGGAAACATTCCATAATGTTTCAGTTATTAGGGCGTCGCATGAACAAACATGCAACATTCCTTTTAATTGCCATTCACAGTTAAAGTGAAATTGATTTGGGTCAGTTAAAGCCCAGGGACACCTAACTGCTGTTATTGTGGGAGTTGGGCCTGTGGGAGTTAGTGTTTTGAAAATGCTACTACTGTAGGGGAAAATTTGCATCTATTAGAGCTTGGTTAATCTGATTAATTTAAGGCAAAACTCTAAATAATGTTTCTAAGCAATTCTCCTTAAATTAGAAGTCATTTAGTATCATGGTTATAAGAAATATCTGGCTTGCAGTTTTGTCTTTTATAAGCTATTTAAGAATAGCCTACAGCATTAGTTTGTTGTTTGCATTTATTGACATACTCCTTTTCCATTTGGACTGCGATATGATTATTTTCCATGTCCATGCATGTCCTTCTCTGACGCTACAGCTGTTACATTCTTAAGAGAATGTCTCCATCTTGTACTGGCTTGAATACTTGCTCTTCACCGCCTCCAGTTCTCTGGAGCCTGAAAGGCACATTCAGAGCTCTGCACCTTGAGAAACAGTAAACTGCCATTTGCCAACCACTGTACCATCGCCTCATCTTCCTTCTCCGAAATGTTTCGGAGTGTGCACGCCTATCAACAGTTAAATTACACCAAATACTGATACCTGAAGAAAGAATGATGAGATAGTGGCTTAATTAAGGTGAAATGTCAAAACCAAATACACCATATTCTGTTTAAAGCTCTCCAGACTTTTGGAAGAATGTTGTGCACAAGCCTGGAGCCAGACCTGTGCATCACATTACGTACTCTGTAAGTCCTGACATGGAAAACTGCAACAAAACTTTTTTTTTTTTTTTTTTTTATTGCTTGGATCTTTATTGCTTGGTACACTAGTGTTGCCTTTAGGCCAATCATTCAAACAATCATTATTGGATTCAAATTAGCTGAATCGTATGTCTAGTGACAGCAGCTTTTAGGAGTTAAGTACGATATGAGATAAACAAGAGACACCCATTCTCTTACACATGCAAGCACAAGCCAGTGTAAACATACCCTCCCTATTCTTACACAGAACCTGTATCTGTACTAATAATCTGCCTTGTCTGACTTTTCAAGAAGCCTGTGGCTAAATTACACCCCCTATCATGTACTGACTCATCTACTGCTCTCAAAAGATCTCTCACATTGTGCTCCCAAATCCTTAAACTCTTGTCTGGTAAAATAAATATTTCATTATATACAGTACAGGCACCATATTCCCAACCTTTGCACCCAAAGGTTAGTTATCATTTTAGTGATACAAAAACTCAAGCCTAATCTGAAGTGGCAGTCACAGTAAATTGAAGCATATTACAGTATTATGATGTATACCATAATGTAAGCATGTCTGTGGTGGTACATGATACCCGCGAATCACAGTGTAATTATATACTGTACGAAGAGGGAGTGGATGGAGATACAACAGACAAGTGCAGACAGCACCAATTAAATGCTGGTTTAAGTGTGTTGTTGTCATGGTGACTAAACCGGCAGGCCACCTCTGAAATTCTGTTTCATATCAAATGCCGTTGCTTTTGTTCCTGTGCCCATCTCTTCATCCTTCACCTCCCTCTGCGTGTGTCTGTCTCTCACTTCATCCCTGACTGTATGCTTCTGACTGGCTGAAAAACATTCAAAACAGTCCCGATTAACCACCTTCAAACTGCCTCGTCTCCTTCTCCGCCCCTCTCTTTGCATGTCTCTTTCCATTTTTCTTCCAGCTGTGCCCTCATCCATGTTACCTACCACGTTCGACAGTTATCAGACATTGTGGCACAAGATGCAGTGGGGGTGGAAGATTTGTGCCACAGGGGTTTACAATCGGTCTCCCCCCCCCACATTTCTAAAGAAAACACCTTGTTGTTCATTGTGTTCTGAGACACCGAGGTAAATAGTTTTATGTGATCTGTCTAATCGGTGAGAGAGAGAGAGAGAGAGAGAGAGAGAGAGAGAGAGAGAGAGAGAGAGAGAGAGACTGACTAGAGGAGATGCGTGGGAGATTTGGAGTACTTTAATTTCAATGACCTTCCCTTTTCATGCAGTCTGGCTCTGCTGCAAGTCTACGCAGGTATAAAACACAGACAGCCAGTGAGACAGCCGCACAGACAGAAACATGCTAACATCGAGCAGGTTAAGTGGTTTAGCAAGTTTGTACTTCTTGACGACAAATCATTATTTGCATGCTATTTTCAAATGCATGCTGTATTTTATTTATTTATTTTTTTGGATACAAACCCTTCCAGTCATGCATTGCTTCCATTCATTTCTCTAGGAAAATGAATTAGCAGACTGAAAACTGGCTTCAGATGTGTCATCTATCACAGTAAACATTTAAGTCTGTATATATTTTTTTGTCAAAGCAACATTATTGCTGCCTATAAACGCAAGACTTTTAAAATCAATTGCACTTAAAAGAATAATTTTGGTTTATCACAACGTGGGTCTTATTTTCATGGTTTATCAGTTATGATACCATTGTACTCACCAAAGTTATTGATGAGATCTTACAACACAGGAGCAACAACAAGATCTGACAGGGCAAGAAACACGAGAGGTCAGACAATCAGCCAGATTATCTAAACCACTTTATTCAGGGATAAAACAAAATTGAGTAATGGTTAGAACATTAAAGTTGAACCAGGAAAGCGGGCCGTAAACTGTTAAGGATGTTTGCTACGGACAGTTTGGGTAATAATTTGACCTTTCCTTGCCGTTCCCTCTACCAAATAAATGTGGCTTACCTGTCTGATTGTCTATCCAGATGTGCTGAGTCAAGAGCAACTGGACTATAGATTCTTAAAGCAGATTTGCATCTCATCCAAAAGGCTTCCTCTGTTCTGTCTGATTGTCTAACTGCTTCTGATCATTGCCACAACTGATCAGATAGAAATGATGCCCCATCTTTGAACACAACACACACAGTTGTACAAAAAATCCTTTAAGGGACTGTTCGTTATTTATTTCAGGGGCCACCGGAGGAGTTTTGGGATCTTCAGTCAAAATAGACCTGACCCTCCCATCACCAACAATAAATTTTAGATAACCCTCCAAAATGATATGGAAAAAAGGGTTGACCCGCCCTAACAATTTACTGATGCCTTCTGTACTGGTTTGCACTTGGCAAAAACATACAGATAGCCATTGTTTTTTTTACAGCAATGACATATGTGACTAAACCTCTGCATTCTCATCTTACGCATCACACTCCTCTGTTATGGTGGCCATTTCAGTAGATTTACTCATTAACATTGTTGTGGAAACACAATAAGCATAGAAACTAAATGCACACTTCCTGCATTACTGCATTACTTCAAATACTAAGTTACTCATCTAGTAAACTAGTATTCATATGAAATAAAACAATAAAACATTGAGAGCATTCAGCAAAGCACACTGGGTAATAAGAAATTCAACACTGGTTGCTATGGACTCGTCACTAGGCTTCCTCAGTCATTGTATATTTTAGCATAGGTAAAGCTGCCGAAGCTGAACATTATCCAAAACTCCATTTCTCAGACGAGCGTCAATTTGGGAGCTTGCATGCTACCACTCCTTCCTTCTCAAATGCCTTGAAAAGGCTGTCGTTTATATATATATATATATATATATATATATATATATATATATATATATATATATATATAACAGTATAGAACAGTGCTGCTCATAAGTATTCATACCCATGCTAAAGTTGACTAAAAAGAGGAATAAAAAAATCATCTTTTGGAAATTGATCTTAATGCCTTAATTAAAAAAAATGAGGAAAAATCCAACCTTTTAAGAACACCAATTTTTTTGTGAATGAATAATGTATTGTAAATAAATAAATGTTCTTCCTTAAAATACAGGGGCCATAATTATACATACCCCTATGTTAAATTCCCATAGATGCAGGCAGATGTTTATTTTTAAAGGCCAGTTATTTCATGGATACAGGATACTATGCATCCTGATGAAGTTCCCTTGGCCTTTGGAATTAAAATAGCCCCACATCATCACATACCCTTCACCATACCTAGAGACTGGCATGGTTTTATTTCAGTTAGCCTAATAGCTGGTTTGATTTGCATTGATATGGATCTTATCTCAGTTAGCTATTAGGCTAACTGAAATAAAACCATGCCAGTCTCTAGGTATGGTGAAGGGTATGTGATGATGTGGGGCTATTTTAATTCCAAAGGCCAAGGGAACTTCATCAGGATGCATAGTATCCTGGATCCATTAAATAACTGGCCTTTAAAAATAAACATCTGCCTGCAGAGCTACATGGAGCTACATGGATAAATATGCACCAAACAAGCCACTTTGAAATGTTGCTGTTCTCATGAATACAGAAGTTGGGTGACCCTCCCCCCTAGACTAAAAAAAATTGGATGACCCTCCCATCAACAAAGAATAAAAAGACATGAACCTCCCCTATTTTCCTCCGCTGGTCCATTCCATAAATACCGAATGGTCCCTAAATAGATTTTTTCACTAGAGTGACAGAAATTATCACTGTGATGCATCGCACAACTCAAGCAAATGTTTAGAGCCTTGTAATTGATTTTTACACAGAAATGAGTGAAACCAAAGATTGCCTGGGAACTGCAGGCAAAAATAAAGTATACATCCAGACAACAGTGTAGTTTTTCAAAATGGTTAGCTGTATTCTGCTATTGTACAGTAAGCATACATGGTTTGTAGTAAATGGGCTAAAACTTGCAAAGGCCTGGTATCGTCCTTTAAAATGTGTATGCAATAGTTAAAATGTTATAAACATATAGAGCCAGGGAGAGGGAAGTAGAGAAACAGTCAGAAAAGGGAGAGACAGAGCGAGAATGTACTAGCTCTCTGAACCGACAAAGATTGACAAACTTCCATATGGTTGGTGGGAAGAAGATAAGAGTAGACTTCTGCGTTATGGCTCAGGAAAGGCCTGATGACTCAGGTAGGCTGGGGGCAAGTTGCTTCGGAGAACGATGGAAAGCAAGAGATGTAGACAAGTATAGGCAGGCAGGTAGGTAGAAAGCAAATCAGCTGGAGAGGAGGAGGAGGAGGAGGAGGAGGAGGAGGAGGAGGAGGAGGAGAGACTGACAGATGAACACTAGACAGGCCTGTAGGGTATTCTGTAATACAGCAACAGACGTGAAGGTTCAGACTAATTACAATGCACAATCCAAGTACATGATACTGAGGTTGGACAAATTGTGTGGGCCGTGCGTGCGCGTGTGTGTGTGTGTGTGTGTGTGTGTGTGTGTGTGTAGGGGTGGCTCTGCTGCCTTTGCATGCAGGATTTATCCTTGCCCAGCAGGCAGGGTTGTACCATATGGTCCACAGAGTAGATATTCCTAAAACAACACTCACACTCGGACACAAAGACACATAGGCTCACACATGAACACAGACACGTGCACATGAAAAGAAAAAAAAAAAAGTGATGGCGAGAAGAAGAGGAAGAGAGAGACAGAGAGCCATTGGTGAGCGAGACAGAGCCATCTGCCCATCCTGGATTGCTGAGAGCCACCGATCACAAACCAAACAATAATTACACAACAAGCTAACGCTGTGCTGAGTCAAGCAATGAATCAGTTTGCTTACAAATATGCAAAACAATAGGGCTTGAATAAAACCAGGCAGGCGATAAGGCGGAGGGAAAATTAGATAAGAAAATGATAACCCCTCAGACTTTTCTTCATTCACCATGCAGGAAGTTTGAAACACCTCAAAAGATGACAGCATGCCCTCTCAATTCCCCTCACACAGCCGGCCCTCCAGGGGGGGCTGGCTGGAGGTCCACTAAGCCCCTCAGAGCCCATATGGTCTAGAGGCGCTCACACACCCTGAGATGACATGAGAAGGCAAGCCCAGAGGCTGGATCCATAGAGAGGAAGAAGAAACAGGAACAAGGGAACGGGGTTGGGACTTGTGACATGTTATGAGCATTCAGAGATGTGCTCTCATGTGTGACACACTTTAGGAAAGGCGTCATTTGTGTGAGCCCATGAGCATGTGTGTGTTTGGATGGCAATTTGTCTGCGCTTCAAGGCTACCGAGGGGGAAACTAACTACAGGATATGTGACATGGTGTAATGTGTGTGTGTGTGTGTGTGTGTGTGTGTGTGTGTGTGTGTGTGTGCGTTCTGGTTTTACTATATTCGTGGGGTCCAAAAAATGGGAATACAGCATACTTGTGGGGTCTGGACAGCTTTGTGGGGCCAAAATGCTGGACCCCACAACTTTAAAGGGCTGTTTGAGGGTTAAGACTTGGTTTTAGGATTAGGGTTAGAATTAGGTTATGGTTAGGGTGAGGGTAAGGGTTAAGGTTAGGCATTTAGTTGTGATGGTTAAGGTTAGGGTAAGGGGCTAGAGAATGCATTATGTCAATGACGGGTCGCCACAAAGATAGTGCCACACACTATGTGTGTGTGTGTGTGTGTGTATGCGTGTCAGGGTAAATAAATAAAGAGCAATAATGACTCTGTGTCATATGATCCGCCTGCATGATGACACTAATGGCATTAGACTGAATGAGAGACGTGCAGTGTGGCCCCCTCCCGTTCCCGCAAACCCCTGTATTTTCCTCTGTTCCTCTCCTCTGTCATCTGCAGCTTGTCTCCAACACTTTTCCCTCTCTTGCACTCATTTGTTCAATCTGGTTTATTGATTTGTTTTAGATTATTTTAGACAGACTGTTGCTGCTGCGATGATTAGGCTTACCCACCTTCTTAATTGGATGACATCTCATTACAGCTGACAATTCACTCAATACACTCAGCGACAAACGTCCCAGATATCAATCAGTATTATCACGATCGGAGTCAACCTGCAGTTCCAAATTGAAAGAGGATAAAGGGAAGCAATTAAGATACTGAAGATGAGATGCGCCTGTTTAAATAATTATCCTGAGAATTCAAGGGGCTCGGTTGTTTTTGATATGTCTGTTTCTTAGTACCATAGAAGTTCTTTTACATGTGGATAACAGCTTTGAAGACATACTGGATCATGGAATGGCTTGGTGTTTATGGAGTCTTATTAAACTAATACAGAACACTAATTAAAGGAAGTAATTGCCGAGAGTTAGAAGAGAAAATTGATAACATTCACATGTATGTACATAAATATATATAGTATATATAATAAAGACTGGAAACAGGGGAAAACAGCTAGCCTGGCTCCGTCCAAAGAGAACAAAATCTATCTATCAGCACCTCTAAAGCTCAGTTATTATCATGCTATATCTTGTTTGTTTAATCAGTACAAAGACAAAAGTGTACAAACAATAATTCACAGTTTTACAGGGGGGTTGTGTGCTGGACAATTTCTTGGGCACAATGACTTCATGGAGTCTTGTTATCATGTGCCAAGAAATAGTCCAGTACGTGGATTTATACCTTTGGACAGAGTCAAGCTGTGCTTTGTGCTAAGATAAGCAAATTGGCTGCTGGAAGTAGCCTCATATATATCGTGTAGACATGAGAATGGTATCAATCTTCTCATCAAACTCTGGCAAAAAAGTAAAAGAAATATATTGTTTTACGTAAAGGATAAACAGGCTAAAAAAATCAGAAGGTGCAAAATAAACAAAGACTCTTTCAGCAAGCAGCATGTTGACTTTCTGAAACCTGGACAGATGGTCCAACCACAGCTAATAAAGTAAATGAAGAAAAATGTGAGTGAGAGAAGTAAGTGAGGATAGGCTCAGACATGCCCTGGGGGAGGGAGGAAGAGAAGAGTTAAGGGAAAAGGAAAGAGCAGCACAAGGACTGACATTGAGTCACACAGCAGGAAAGGAAGTCTTAGATGGAGACACCCTTCCTTCCTGTCAGCACACTGATCACCAACACTGAACACCATTCAGTGTCACAGCACATGACAACTGTGACAAGTATTGTGGTGGACTGTATTGTGTGTTGTACTTTGTGCAGTTTGTACTCGAAGCTATGTGTTGCCCATAGTAACTTGCTTTAAGACTCTGGCTGTAAATGAAGCCAGTCTGTGTTCAATCTTCTCAGGGAACAGTAGGTTTTTTTCCCACCGTTTGCCTTTGATTTCAGTGCCTGTGATGATGGAAAATTGATCTCCAGGGGCTACATACAGTACTGTATCTATCCTAGTGTTTTCTTTTGGTACAAGCCCGCAGGCAGCAGGATTAAGGCTGATTTATGCTTCTGCGTCGAATCGAAGGCGTACCCCACGCAGACCCCTCTGCGTCGCTGCGAACCCGCCGTAGCTCGACGTGCACCTGCAAAAATTTGTAACTTCGCGTTGAGGCGACGCAGACCACAAGGACTGTGATTGGTCAACTCGTCCTGTGTGTTGATAGTCGGTGTTTCAAGCAGCTTACTGTGGGGAGTAGCAACATGCTAGTTCACTGACATAAGCTTTGCAAATAAACTCAGACATATTTTGGTTACAATTACGGGGTTATCCGTGTCTATACGTCAGTAACGTTTTGAAATTAGCACTTTGCCAGCAAGCAGTACTTTGTGGGCAGTTGTGCTAAAGTTTGCTTGCTAACATAACATAAACTGGCTGTCAGACACCTCACAAATAACCTCAGACTTATTTTCTGGTTACAGTAACTAGGTCAATGGATTTTACTGTGTCTATTTCTCGAAATATGATGAATATTTTAGCACGACAGTCTATGGGGTTTGCCATTCTGAGTACCGTTTCGGTGGTGAGCGGCACAGACGACACCCCCTTGCGTTATGGCGGTGAAATGCACCGCGATGCAAAGCAACCCCAACGCAGAACTCCGAAAGGGTCACAACGCCTTAGCTACGGCATGGAGTTGACGCAGAAGCATAAAACAGCCTTTAGGCCACACTGAAATCTCATCAGCCAGACAGTGAATTTGAGGACAACCATTGATCAGCAAATGACTCTGTAACCAAGCACAGGGTGCCAAAGGCAGAAAGGAGCAGTGAGTTTCAGATGCATGTGCAGCTCCCATCTGTTAACATGCTTTTCAATTATCTTATTGTGCCTGTAGCCCAGCAAGATATTTGCATATGAGCACAAACCGACTGCAAATATCATTTTGACACCTTTAAAAGAAAGGAAGTAAGCAGGACTGGATGTTATATTCACAGGCAGACACTTGCTAAGTTAGCTCACACCACTGAGAGTGTGATCTGTCACAATGGAGGAAATATGCAAATACAATGGTCTCAAATTGGATACCACACACACACCCCTACCATTCCTCCACAATTGTACCCAATATGGCTGGCACTGAGGGACTTGAATTGACCATGAGAGTTATAGCACAGTCATGTCATGTCATCATCTTGGAATATGGCATGAATGCTCCCAAATCGCCTTAACAGGAAGTTGTCCAACATTGCGCGAATGCACTATTAAGCACCAGTTTTTTAACACTACTGGCACTACTGTTTGTGTCTTGTGCTGTATTAGCATGCACACAAGGACCCATGTTTGTGCACGAGCATGCAGGTGACAGTTTCATGCTATTCCAGTGATCAAAAAAGGGTGCCAATGCCAAGAAACATATATATACCCGAGCAAAAGATTCAGAAAAAAATCGCCTTTGCACATTTCATGAGGAAGGAAACACATTTCTCAGGCCTCAAGTATCAACATAATGTGATTTGTAGAAAAGACAAGATAACTCGACAGGGCACCTTTACTGTAAGTATAACTGCACCAACATGCCAGTGCAACATGTTCTCCAATTAATGACAACATTATGACTTACAATTCAAATCTCTATAGGTCTAAAGTATATACTTTAATACTGCAAAGCAAAAGTGCTGTTAACCATAGTGCAGCGGGATCTAGAGCCCAGTGATGTGGGTCAATAGACTGGAGATTCCCACTGTCACAAGAGACTTCCTCTTATATATCCTGTGTGGAGCTTTGGAGGAGGAAGCTCTGAGCTATGAGCAATTTCCTGAGAGCCTAGCCTATTTGAAATTCCCAGAAATTAATTCAATGTAGAGGGTCATATCTGGGGCAACCGCTACATCTACCACATATAATGACAGTTTCTTGTATGATCATAATGCACTTGTGTGTGGGAACAATGCGAACATGCACATGCAGGTATAATTGTATACACACTGTACCGTCAGCACAAAAATATCCCAATGGTTTCGACGAAAATGAAAGAGACCAATGTGTGACTCATGTTGTAATAACCTGGTGTTATGTGTTAACAGTGATATGGCTGCAGAGGTATGCATGTTTGGTTCTGACTACTGCATCGTCAGACTCACTTCCTGCTGCAGAGTGTTGGTGTGTGAGACAGATGGAATTCTGGGTGGGGCTGCTGTGTAATTGTACAAGGTAAACAGTCAGCTGTGCTGCACACTTATCAGGACCATATTTGGAAAATGTTTCCAAAAGGTAAATAAACATGCTCTGACACCGTGGCTGTTAGTTACAGTAAATAAATAATAATAATGAACTGTAAAAAAAAAAAAAAAAAAAAACACATGTAAAAAACAATCTACAAATCAGGTTTTTAACATTCAATTATTTTCTTCTTTAAATTGTGCAACATTACACACTTTCCCATTCCTGCTTGGAATGTGTTCACTAGAATCCAGAAACCCTTGAGACAAAAAAATAGGTCACAAATTCTGAAGAAATAATATTACGTTTTCCATTTCCTTGAAATTAGTTAAGTGTTAAATGTTATCTAAAAAACACAACACTAAAAATAAGAGCCTTTTTGGAGGTTTGTGTTTTTCTTACTGTGTGGATGAGCTGATTTGTTGTATTTGGTAATGTGATGGTTTTAAGAAAGTTATGAACATGACATTTTGGCATTGTCAAGGCCATTATTACCATATGTTGGCTTTAAAATGCGGGATAAATCCTCACTATCCTAGATAAGGACAAATTAAAAACATATATCCTCAGAGCTCACACAAATGAGGCAGTAAGGCATTACACACAAACTTCTTACTATACATGACAACTTTAGCTCTTTTTTTTTTTGTAGCTACTCTCTCCCACAAGGTTCTTTTTCTGCCCCTGGTTGCTCAGGTTATAAAAGAGATGTTGCATAACCCCGCCTCAGGAGAGAAGTCTGATGATGAATCTGGAAAAGGAAGGCCGCAGACGGATAGAGACAGAGGAGGAGTAAATAACTATATAAACACACCTAGACAGTAACATGGTCTCTATCTAAAAAGCTTCAGTTCTTGACCCACCAAGGAAAATGCACACCCTGAACTGAAAAAGCACAATGACATATAGCTAGAAAGGCATAGCAAGCCAAATTGTAAGAAAGAGATGACGGGAATTACAGAATAGACAACAGTCAGAAACTCAGTAGAAGATGGGGGGAAATGATTGCAGAATGAGAAAAAGAAATGGGATTACAAATGGGGGAGGAAGGTCACGGATGTCACAGCATGTTAGTCATAATGCTGACGTTGCCGTAGTGACAGGAGTGCAACGCCAGAGTGGTGGGAGGCAGTCACATGCAGAATCATGCCCTGGAGGAGGATGCCACAAACCCTCTTCTGACCACAGATCTACCAGATGGGGGATGGAAAGGAAAGGAGGGCAGGAAGATGAAGCTGATTGCAAGTTACATGTTGGTGAAAAATTTCAACTCTGTGCGAAGCAGGAAGCAGAATAATGTGGTGAGTGAAGACAGATTTCTTTCACCAGAAGGCCAAAGTTCTGACCCCACTGACATCACGTCATTAACTCCCACCAGGAGCCAGTTGCACCAACTCTTCAAGTAAGAGCTTAGCTATAACTGTGTTTACTAGGTGAAGATTTCCACATCACAAAAAGATTAGAAAGGATTTAAACTCAGTAGCTATTAGGGGTACATGTGAAGATATCCACCCAACTGACAATGCTAACCTTAGCTTGCTAATATATATGTTTAGATTGAAATGTAACATTTGATCTCACAACATTTTACAAAAATAAAACAATATAGCTCAAATTACAAAACTATTGGCCAATAAGCAAATAATGTCAGGTAGGTTAGCATAATCAGGTATCGCTCCCTGACTCTAAACTGCATAAATACAACTAACTCTGAAACACACTTCCCTGAATGTACGCACGTAGCCTATAAAAGATAAAAACAAATGCCTACATTTATAAGAATTGGCTGTTAAGTTTGCCCCCGTTGTCCCCCTGAAACTATTATTTACTAAAGAAGCTATTTACAGCTAGTGATGCTGCAGTGACCTCGTAGAGCTCAACAGTGGCCGCCCACTTTTTGGAACGGCCTTGGTTCCGGAGGTGATTTTCCCCATTCAATTGCTACATTGAGGTTTTAGAAAATGCTTATATAAAGACTTTTAAGCCTGGAACCAAGCCAACCAGCTACAAGACAAATCGTTACTATAAAACATTTGATTCAGAGCAAAAAAAAAACATTTTATGCGCCATGAAAGAACTCATCTTAACCCAGTAAGTTTACAAGAGAGACTTGGAATCACTCTGAGAGTCCTGGCATCCGGTTGCTATCGAGCTCGTTCATGCTTCCTGTTTCCGCTTTGTCGTGCGGCGCTGAAAAAAATAGAGTGGTGCGCATCCTCTGGTCGCGCACTAAAAATCCTGGCGCGCCAGCGAGATCTACGCCATTTTGACGTCACATTGGCAAACGCGAGCTCGGCTGCGACGACTGTAAAACGGCCCTTAGGATTGTGGGTAGTGCAGTACTTCTCTATGACATCGCAACTTGTTTTTCTTAAAACAAGGTTGATTTCATATGGACAGAAGCATAAACCATTGTTTCCCAATCTTGTAGCTCGTGGTAGGTCAACCTTGAATGTTTTAGACAGTATGGCTAATAATGAAAATCGCCATACAAAATTGATTGGATTTTCACTTCCAGAACAACAGTGGTGAGCTCTATTGGATGGAGCGACAGATTAGCTAGTCTTTACTAGCTTAAATATTTTCTTAAGTTTTGAAGATGCAACATGATTTAGTAAACCACTTGTTTGAAACTAGCTAGTAGTTTTTGAGAATGTAGATAGGACTTTACACAAACTCTGGATTTACAAATAGCTGGTACAACCCAACCCAATCCAGAGATGTTGCCAACTGTGCCCTGAGACATCCTTGTGGTGGGGGTGGCAGTGGTAAGGGGTGTGGGTATTATATCACACACAAAAAAAATTCCCAAGGCATTATCACAACCAATAGTTTCAAACTTCTAACTTTACTCTTCTGTGGTTTTTCCCAAACCTTCCAAAATCACATAAATAGCATGGTCGGGTCCAAATGATGTTGTTTCCCCTTCTCTAAATGTGACCTAATGCATCACTTTTAAACATCTGATGTAACCCTATGATCAAACAGGGACACAAGAAAAACTACATGGTAGTTTTCAAGTATTCAAGGCCGTTCACTTGTAAGACCTCTGGCCTGTCATTCAAATGAGAAACCACACCCAAACCTCAGGAGCTACTGTACATCTGAGGCCTGCTGGAGAGCAACAGCCTGACTCAGACTGGAGGTAACAACAGAGATGTTGTTGAATGTCTTAATACCCTATACATGTAATAATCCAGGCAGCTCAAGATGCCAATCACACATTTAATTATACTGACAGAAATCGAGATGAGATGGCACTGTGCTATGCCTCCAAACACTTACTGAACTGATCATTTCCCATCATAATTAAAACACCTATTGCAACTGAGCTCAATTACAAATCAGGTCCTTAAGCATTCCTTGTCCTCACTGACACCAGTGAACAAAAGCTATTTATCCACACAGGGGACGTTGCAAAGTAACTAGTCCTGTCTGGCTGTCTGATTTGGCCTAGTTTCCTTTTCAGATCGAGCACTGGTCTGGTGTGAACCGAGGCAACTGTGCTATGATTATCTAAAGATGGGTATGAAGAGCAGTTTGACTGCATGCCCAGTGGGAACCATCTTGTGACACAGTGGGGCGGTGTCTGGAGGCCTGTTTAGACAAACCCCGCACTCTCTCTTTTTATCCTTTATCTCAGCTGCTTTTTCTCTCTCTCTTCCGCTACCTTTGTGATTGTTGTAGCTCCTTGGTGATATTCCTCTCTTGGCCTCTATCAGAGTTGTAATCAGGAAAAACAAAACAAGGGCAGCTATGACAACAACAAGGAAAAGCAATTTCCAATCAGACACGAAGGGCAACTGCAAGGCCAAAGCCCTGAAATGAACACAGAAATACCACTCCTTGTCACATCCAAACTTTCTCCCTCCATCCATCTTTCTTTCAGTTCAGGCTAAAGACATGTCCAGACATTACAGTTGAAGGAATGACAGGAATGAGTGGAATTGCGGGGCATTCCCACCTTGGCACAGTCTGCTCTGAATGGGAAGGCCACTCCCGGATTTGCAGAGAGCTGAATGAAGAAATGAATGGATAATCAGTCATGACACTTCTTACTCTCAACTGGCCCTTGTTGTGTTTACTCAGTCATACAGTCATACACAATGAGAAATACTAGTTCACACTATCAAGCCCCACACATCTGTACAGAGAAAGACAGCAGCGCTCCAAAACTACTGCAATAGATAACATTCTCCAGCAAATTCTACATATTTGAAGATCTCTCGCAATCCACTGTCAATCTTATGACAAGCTATCACACTTAAAGCCCTGACACACCAACCCAATAATCGTCCGTCGGCACTGTCGACATCTGGCGAGGTCAGTGACTTGAGTCTGTTCGGTGTGTTCCGTGCCGTCGTCCGTCGGCCTTCATTTTGGCCGATTTGACATGTTGAATCGGAGGGTGAGCAGTAGGACTCAATGACCAATCTGATTGGTGGAGTGCTAGCCCGGAAATGACGAGCGGGATGAGCCTGACGAACGCCTCTCAAAATCTGACGAAAATCTTTTAAACTGACCTTTGTCAATCTGAAATGAAGACAGATTCAGCAACTGCATGGCCTATTTCTCGCTTGTTTTCAGAAACACATTTCAGTGAACTATTTCCGTAAAATACGAGATTGTATTCCAAACGAGCCGCCATTATGGTCGGCTGGAGAAGCCAGACCCACGTGACACGTTTGTCATTTTCAGTTTTAATTTTTTGGGCAACAATACAGATTAGTGCCGCCTGCGGTTATGGAGACATATTACGTCTCGCGCGCACGCAGAACGTACGCTCAAGTCGGCGTCGCTTCAGTGTGTTCCGAGGCACTTTTTGGACCTCAGAGAGCCGACTGATCAGTCCGACTGCCTTTTCTGCCAACGGTCGGCCGTCGTGTTGGTGTGTCAGGGCCTTAAAATGCAGTATGGCCAAATATTATGATAATCTAAGTCTCATGGACTAATTAATAACTGGGTAACAAGGAAACTGACAGGTCTAATCTAGATACTGTTCCTGTGATGGGACATGTTACAACAGAGGAGGAGAGTGATCCCTCTGCTGCTTGTATCTCGACAAAGTCTTGGTGTTGGAATGCTGCAGGAATCTAAACTGCAGTGGGGTTAAATGTGCACAACGTGGGTAAACTGCAGTGTGTGTTCATGTGTGAGTGAAAGAGAAAAAAAACAAAGCTCTTTCAGCCTTTAAGGGGAAGACAAACAAGAAGTGAATGGTTATTTCTGTGTTGTTATGGTAATGCTCAACACAAAACGAAATGACTGTGACACAAACTATAAAATTAACAATGCTGCCGCATATCAACTAAATGCAAGCAACTGTCAAGTGTAGTTCTTGTTAAATTGTAAGGGTCGAGTGATGTTATGTGTTAATATAAACAACATGTAGAGAAAGAAAGGCGGATAGAGTCAAATGGATGTCAAAAAGCACACTGCCTTAGACAGATACAGTACATAACAGGCACATCTGCCAAGAAAACGCGAAAACCACACTCTTGAACACAACAGAGCCTCAAAAATAGCATGATGACGCTGAGAGAGAAGGAGAAGTCTATAATTCAGCAAGGAGCCTATATAGTGATTAAGTCCCATGTAAAAAATGCAAACACACACCACCCACTCTCACTGGCTCTTTCGCAACACTTCCTCTCAGAGCAATTGCTACCAACAGCAAAAAAACTGATTTGTGCAGCAAGCAACACACTTAACCCTTATTTGATAATTAAAACAAATGATTGCAACCAAGGAAGGGAAATTATTTATCTAAGGCTGTAAAATCTGCCCCTACAATTCTCTTTACACAGCAGAAATAACTAGCTTTAAAAGAAAAATCACACTTCCTGTCATGAGCAAAGAAAATATGTTTGTGGCAACTCAGAGAAAGATGATCAAACAGACCGACAGCCTCCTCTCCCAACAGTCACCATTGCGCTAGTGACTGAACTCCCATAGGTCACGAGGCCACCCTGAGCAGCCATACCACATCCCAACCCCCCTTAACCATGGCAACCACATCACATGACCATCTCCCATGACCAGCAGCCACTGACAAGCCGGGCCATCTGTAAACCTGAGCGCCACTGATTTCCTGTTGGCTGCAACTAAAACCAATAGATTTAAAAATAGCCTAATTCAATTTCTTAAAATAAAATAATAAAAACGCTCAAATTCAAGTATGCAAAAATGTGGCTGCAACATACTGAAACAGGCTGAAACCAACTAAACTCACAACCACACAGAGACAACGATGGTACTGAGTTGTGCAAATAAAAACAAGGGAAGGAAGTAAGACTTTCACCTTCTTACTCTTTACTCTCCTTTATCTCTTTAGAAAGAGATAGATAAAAAGAAACAGGAACTCAACAGGCCCTCTTTCTCTCCAAAGGGCAAATTCTTCTGCTATCAGATGTTTACACCACAGCAAGAGACAGAAGCTGCGCAGCAGCCGAAGATGGGGGGCGGGGGGGGAAAGAGTACATTTACAGTATCTGTGGCATAGCTGTAATACACCACCACTTTAACTATATTATGTCCCAGGCAGAGTTCAACCTCAGCTCTGTTCATGTCTAATCACACAATCTGTATCAACACCTTGAAGGAATTCGCCTTGACTTTACGTAGATAACACAATTGTAAACTAGCCACGACGTGTGGTGGATGTAAGGAAGATCTGAGACCTGCTATCAACAATCACACAAACACAAAGCACCTCTGCACTAAAAAAAAAACTTTCTTTTCAACTTTAGGGAAAAACAGAGTGTGTGTACATACATGCACATGGTTTTCTACTCACACACAGAAAGACTGTAAAGATTGTTGTATATATACACACAGTAGGGCTGGGCAATAATTCAATATCAACAGTTCAACAGTATTGTGATGGATAAAACATGTTGTGTTATTTAGCAAATTAGCATGTCTAAATTAATGATTTGAAGCTTATTGTAACTTAAGAAATAACATAATTAGGTATTTACATATGAGGAGTTTTGTGAAATATAATGCATAGCACCAGAACACACTGCAATATGCATACATTTGATTATTTTGACATGGGATATGGCATACGTTAACTATATTGTGGTATATATCAATATGGTAAAAAAAGTCTTATTAATAGCAGAGTATTGATTTCAACCATATTGCCCAACTGTAATGCACACCACTGTTCAAACGCACCTGTTGTATGCAATATTCATGCTGAAATGCCCCCTCACACAACCATGCACCCTGACCTCCCCATACCCCACAGTGATATAGTGCAGGCAAAGCCGGGAGAACACATATAATACCATTGCTGACACTGGCTAACAGGCACAGATACCCAGGCCTACACAGTTCCACATAGCAGTCTGAGCCTGTGCAGGACAGTGACAGACAGACACATATGCTCAGACTTCTAAGACACATACAGTACATACCATAACACAACATACAGTGCAGCTTGAAGACCAGTACATATCTACCCTCAGAAACACTGGACTAAAAAGTGAAGTTTGTCTTGTGTTTGTTTACTCTGCGCCCCCCCCCAAGCCATAATGTGGTCGACCAGCCAGCTGGGGCTAGGTAATCCCCGTAGGTAAACAGAAGCAGAGCGGGGCCTGCTCAGTCATACCGGCCTCTCCACATCACCTCACATCACTACACCCACACACTGTACCCAGGCTGAAGCTCTGGGCTCAAACACTACTACACCCACATAGTTAAAAGAGACATTTCTCTGGAGCCGCATAGCTTGGCCTGGCTGTCTATTACTGCATTGTGAGAATGTTGAGTAGATAACAGAGGTTTTCATCTTGATCACATTGTGTTGGGTAATATGGGTAAGGTTCATCAAAGAGGCAGGAATGACATATCTTCTCAGGTACTTTACGATTATCTCGACACAAATTCCTGCTGTGCAGGGGTGTTGCATGTGCTCTGATTACCTGACAATGACCATGTAAACACTGCAACAGACTAGTTACTCATCTCTTTTTCAACTTAGTCATACCATGTACACACCTTGGTCTGGTTTCTTTCAGCTTTTGATTTGACACGTGCATCACAGTGGTCTCATTGTTAACCACACGAAACGTTACGTGTTTTAGAAAAAAAAAGCATGGCTAGGCCGCAGTATAAAAATAAGAAAAAGATTTTTGGGGCAAAACGGCTTTCATTGTACTTTTACTAATACTACTACTTTGTATTTAACTACTGCATGCAATAGAGCTTCCATTAAGGTGCCCAGTTAATTTGTGAACATAAAATTCAACAAACATCACATTTTCCTATTTTTTTTTTGGCATTTCTATTTGACAGGACAGCTTGGACACGAAAGGGGAGAGAGAGGGGGAATGACATGCAGCAAAGGGCCACAGGTCGGAACTGAACCTGCGGCCGCTGCGGCGAGGACCGAGCCTCTGCACATGGGGCGCACGCTCAACCGGGTGAGCTACCCAGGCACCCCACAGTTTCCTATTGTACTCCTATTTCCTGTTAGCCTGTGGGTTATGCGCATCTATCAAACACAAATGTAAGTTTGGGTTTTGGGGAAAGTTACGTTCCTGTAAACTATGCACACAACTGAACATTAACTTTTTGACCTACTGTATTACATTGGGTATTTGTTAGGTATCGACGAATTATCGGCGTGGCAGAGTATTGGAGCCGATATTTGACAATTTGCAGATTACCTGCATTGGTATATAGATATAGACTATTTGACCGTTTAGAAGTTAATCCATTAAAAAGTGCGGTACTTTGGCTCTGTAAGCATTCTGCAACACCTGCAAACTCCAACTGCGAACAAACTGTTAGCAGGTTAAAACTTCAGGAAGCTATTTTTATTTTTATTTATTCAATTGTTTTGACTGTGTATATTATGTTTAAAGTTTCAGTTTCATTAAATAATTGCTTAAAGCATTGAAACTAACTTTTGTGTTGGAGTTTGTAACATTCCACATTGTTAATTTTGACTAAAAGATTTTCATTTTTACTGTACAGTCCAAATATCGGTCTCATTATCTACTAATAATCTGTATCGGTATTGGCCTTAAAAAAGCCAGTATCGGTCGACCCCTAGTATTTGTAGTAATCCCATTATTTCTGTGTATTCAAAATCATACTGAGCTGATGTTTAAGCAATTATACTCTTAAAACTCTAAACTGCTCATGAAAACTTTGTTTAGGATCAGCAAACTGGCAATTAGTCATTGTAGCAACACGTTGAAACAAATAGATCTCAACAAAAGAGAAAACACAGCCTGGTTTCTTTTTAAAAAAAAATGCAATTTGTATTAAAAGTCTTGTTTTTAAAACAGACAGCCCATTCTTAAAGGGCTGGTCTGAAATTAAACTTACAATCAGGTTAGATTTGTCAAGGGTACATCATCACATTTCCTGTTAGAAACAACAAAATAAACATGAACATGATTTGATTTAAGTGGTCTGGAAAGGTAAGCGTTTGGTGTTGTTATCACGTCAAGGGAGATTCCAGTACCTGTGCATTTCAAGAAAATAGGTTTGGCCAGACAAAGCAGACATTACAAAATTAACACCGTAGACTTCAAAAAGGCCAACGTAAAACATACAGAAAACCGCCATTCCATTAACAAAAAGCCTATTGTAGTTTCTTTTCAGCCACCACCCGTACACGATTATCCAGAAGAACAGTTTACTAAATTGTGGACTGCCACGGCGAAGGGTTCTTTTGGTGATAAATGGAGGTTGGCACTAAATCTGAACAGCTGATTTGTTTTGGAAAGGCACTCGACACAAGGGCGATCGGGTCACCGTCCCCATGTCACTTCAGTTAAGGTCCTCTCACACACTGAAGGGAGATGAAGAAAAAAAAGTGGCACTCATGTTTCCTCCACCAGCAGATAAGTGGTGTCAATTTCTTTTGACTTTGGGAAAAAAATATAGGATTTGGAGTGTTGTGGAGCATTGCTCCAAAATAGGTTAGGCAGAGATATCGCCCAGATCTTTACCCACCCCAGACTGTGCAGTTTATTTAACAAAATATACTCCTATCTCTTGGTCTTCTTATACAGAAATATCCATTTATGACGGTCTCTAAGTGTTGCCCTCCGTATCTTTTCCATTGGGGTTTAGTTCCAGCTGTGAGTACAGTTGGAACTGGTGAGGGGGGGGGGATGTTGCTGAAACTCAGGATCTGACAGTGTTGACATCAATGGTGGACACTGATCATGCAGCAAAGATAGGCTACTCCAACCCAGCAGAATTCCTGAAGAGAGGACCCCTCCCTCTGAGTCGCAGTTGCTCCCCTCCTCCTCTCGTCCCCCTGCAGCATTCCTCCCTGTATTTTCCTCCAAGGCCAGGACGAGACACGAAGAAGAGCTCAACAGTAGACACTTGCTGCAACACACTGCCACAAACAAAAGATAAGAAGAGTCATGAGTGAACTGCAACAACCTCTGACAAAAGATGAAGAAAAGAAAAAAGACACTGCTTTTAAAAGGTTCATTCTGGGATGGGCTCTTAAAAAAACAACTTGCTGAGCCCTGAATGTAGGCCATGCAAGAACATTGGAATCTCCCGACTCCTGTTAACCTCATTCTGGAAAATACCATTTGAGCAGTTGTTTAATAACTACAGACTTAACGTTAGGTGTACAGATTTAACCACTAACTTTGTAAACCTAATTAAAAGTCAGCCCTAGGTTGCCCCTCCAGTTCTGCAAATTAGTCAGACACTTCCTCATTCTGCTTAGCAAAGCAATTGACTGCAAGTGGCCTACTGTAAACTGTGAAAACTAACACTGAGCTTTTATGAACGACAACTGACAATAAACTAAATACACTTAAAATGCTATTCTCTAAAGTGAAGCCAAGTTGAGCATACATCCGGTGTATTGCTGTTCACTTCTCCCTTAATATGGACATGTGCTAAGAAAGGATTTCAATAACATGCTTATAATAAGTACTGGTTATATAGTGTCACTTAATAAAACTATTACTAGTGTCAGCTTTACATGTGCAGTGTATGGTGTCATAACTTACCATTGCAAACTTAAAACCGAACAAGGAATAAAACTTTATGGTTGTCCTTTTTCTTAAAGAATGACACAAGACGAACAGCACTGGTCGTCGCCATTTGGTGTTGAGGCATAGTTCATCTGTCGGACAATCTCTGCAAACAGTTCGTCCACCGAGGTTTTATTTTTGGCTGAAGTTTCCATGAACGGGCAGTTCCATTCATCCGCCAGTGCCTTCCCCTCACCGGACGAGACCTCCCTTTCCCCCTCCAGGTCCACTTTATTTCCAACCAGAATCATCGGTACTCTCTCGTACCTTTTCACCCGAATGATCTGGTCCCTCATCGGTTTGATATCCTGGAAGCTTTGCTGGTTCACCAGGCTGTAGACCAGGATGAAACCCTGCCCGTTTTTGATGTACAGGTCTCGCATGGAGGCGAACTGCTCGGTCCCTGCCGTGTCAAGGATCTCCAGGACGGACGGAGAGGAGTCCACCTCTATCTCCTTCCTGTAGAAATCCTCTATCGTGGGGTCGTATTTCTCTATAAAGGAACCCGTCACGAACTGGACGGTCAATGCGGATTTACCGACCCCTCCGGACCCGAGAACCACTACTTTATACTCTCTCATGTCTGTTTATACTCTCTCAAACAGCCGACACTGAAGCTTCCTCTCCGCTGTGAGCCCGCTAGCCGCCCTGCTGGGTTTCAAACCGTTCACCGTTGCGCCTCCGCCAGCAGTTTTTGTACGGTCTCTGGTCGAAGGATATGGGGCGTGGCCGTCAACTATCGCCGTTCAGGGGGTAAATAAGGTTGTTTCGGACCCACGCTCAGCATTTGTAGTGTGGCATGTTGAGTTCCTGACGACAGCCCAGCCGGTTCTTGAGCAAGCTTCCCCCGTTTTCGTTCAAGTAGCCACCGTGCGCCCGTTGCTCTCTTTGGTAGTGTCAAGTCAAACGCAACTAAAACCCTCTCCTTCCTGTGTGAGCTATCAAAATAAAAGTGTCATTGCCTAATGCGTCCTGCAACGTCCATCCAGTTACGGTTTCACTACTTGTTGAATAAAACAATTCACAAACTATTTTGCTAAAATTGGTGTTGATTTGCGTATTTCTGTCGCTTAGTATTATATTATTGTAATAATTACACCATCTTGAAGGCGAGCTATTTATATTTCCCGTACAGATTTTGCTAAGTCTAGCTAACTTGACGCCGTGAGCTCTCTGCGCTTCCTGCCCACTCTCAGCACGCAGTCTGCGTCCCACGTCACTCAATACTCGCCAGTGTTTAGTTAAAGGTGCAGTGCGGCTGTTATCGCAGAGTCAGCGCGGCTGCTACACTCGGTACACACGCTGACACACCTTGGTTTCGACATCACTGAGCTTTGGGCTTCCTACTGCTTGACTCATTCTCACCCAACTTACTGGAAAGGCCTATCTACTGCAATTTGTGCAGTCACCTCATTGCTTCAACTCATCACATGAGTTTCAATATTTCCAAAGACACTAGGCTAAATCAAGATAATTTACAAAAAACATCTAGAATATTTCAACATTTAAGGGGAAAACCAAGAGTTAATATGTGGAAATATGTGGATATACCAGCAAACCTGAATGACAACAAGTTGGCCTACAATGAAGAGGAAGTGACTCACATTATCAATCATGTGAAGCATGACCCCACATATGACGCATTATAAGGCATTTTTCTGGTATGTCCCCACACTCCTGTGCTTTTTTTGTTTTCTTGATGTAGGCCTAACCCAGTACCTAATTCATCTCCATTTGCTTGTTCAGACTTGTACCATTAAGCCTCTTTTCTGTAGTCAGTCAGATCAACATCTGAACTAAACTTAGACCTACTGTACCAGGAAGAAAAGTTGTTCTCTTGGTTGTCTCTCAAACTATTCTGAATATGAAAGTGCCTAAATATACACGACTCATGAATTGTGGTGTAATCTCTAATCCAAATGGAAACCATGTGGTACTAAAATTAATCATTTAAGTCATCACATATAGGCTATGTCTGTTTGTGTATGTGCATGTGGGTGTGTATATATGCTCATCCTTACATGCTCTTGTAACTTGCAAAATAACAACTGTTTCCAATCAATGCCCGTCAGCGCAGCGCTGTGATGATTAAACCACACTCGTGACCTCATCACCTCGAGGGATGGCTGGGAAAACTCTGCTGGATCAATCGAATTTTAATTCATCCGCAAATCACTAACAGCGATACAACACACAGTCATGCAGTGCGGTTAGACCAATCTGTGAATCAGTTTGCATCGTTATGATTGTTGAAGCTCAAATAATGTCATAGGATTTTCCTATACCTACACACAGATGGAAGCAGATGCAAAACAGCTGTAGACATGCAGAGGATTTTGCCACAGTTTTGGATGACAGTAGGTAAAACAAGTGGATTAGTCATGTGGGCTATTTGAGTGCCCTGCACCCAGCCCTTCCCCAAACTCTATTAACAAACAACAAGTCAAAGCCTATATGAAGACAATCAGCGCTCTGCCCCATGGGGAGTGAGGGTAATGTGACCAAGAGCCTTGTGATGTGGATTGTCACAGCTGTGAGAGTGATCACCCTGAATGTAAAACCAGGCCATCCTGTCAGAGTTTATTTTCACACACCACTGATAATTAGATAGACATGGTCACTTTATCAATGAATGGTATGCCAAAACCCCCAGGTGAATTCCCCACAACAAACTAACAAAGAGCTGGATGAAGGTGATGTGTGGTCTTTCACACAGTTGCCATGGAGTTTATGTGGTTAATGAAATTAACCACAATGGACACCAAACAGAAATAGCAGAGGCCTTCAATCACTACTTTGTTGACTGTGCAGCTGAAATCTCACAGAGTTTCCTAGTAGATCAGGACAGAGTGTATCCAGCAACCACAGTAGAACCTGCCTTTACCATAAAAAAAACCCATTACTGAGTCAGGAATCATGAAAATCATTAAGTGACTCAAACCTTCTAAGGCAAAAGATGTGTTTGGGATGGATACGACTATGCTCAAAGACCTTGGCTCAGTTTTAGTTAATCCTATTACACTGATTATTAACCTCTCAATATCAACTGGACAGTTTCCAAACACCTGGAAATCAGCTATTGTCACTCCAATTCTCAAATCTGGTGATTCAAATTCCTTAAGTAATCATAGGCCAATCAGTATTCTCCTGACAGCATCCAAAATTGCTGAGAAATGGGTAGCTGAGCTTTTTTCAATCCAGAAAACAGATCCACCTCTCTCCACCCAATACAGTTTGGCTTTAGAGCCAAACACTCAACAGACACGGCTAGGGTGACCAGACGTCCCGAAAAATTCAGGACAGTCCCGAAATCAAAGCAGTTGTCCCGAATCCCAAATCCTGCCCTAATTGTCCCGAAAATTAGAGCAAAGTCTCAAGAGCAGACTCTCGAGTAGTAGTCGTAGGAGTAGGAGTTTAACTACATGTCCCTCCAGCCACACAGAAATCTAAACCTGTGTTCAGTACTCTCAGACATGACGTGACCCAACCGTTTCTACAGTTGATATCTAAAGCAGCTGGGATGCTCTCTCGGACACTTGAGTTCATGATTTTAATGTTTTTTTTATTTTATTTGTATTTTCGGGTTTACATGGCAGACAGTTGAGTTTCTGAATAAAAATAATAAATAATTTTGGTGGCTTGGTGCGGAGTTTTGAAATTCATGCTAACCTTGTGTTGACTTCGGGTCACATTGACCCGTTTTCAATTTTTGTTTTATATCAGAAAATATGGGACGTAGAAATAAGCGCTGAAAATGTGTAGAAGAAAAATGTAACAATTTAAAACGTTGGAAAAAGCAAAAACAAACTGAAAAAAAGGCGTCAAAAAACGTCGTCAAAAAACGTCGGAAAAAAACGTGTTTTTTTCAAGGTTGACGGGAAGACAACACAAGGGTTAAATGCAGGCAGCCATGAGAAGGAGTGATTGGATTGGATGTTGCTGATGTTAAAGCCCGGTCATTGTGTTTGTTTTATTTGTTTCATAATGACACTTGAGTTCATGATTTTAATGATTTTTGTATTTGTATTTTCGGGTTTACATGACAGACAGTTGAATTCCTGAATAAAAATAATAAATAATTTTGGTGTGAAGTTTTGAAATTCATGTTGACATTCATTCCATCTGTTTGTCCTGAGGTTGAAACCATAATGTACGCAGATGATACTATTTTATTTGTACATGGCAGATCCAAAGCAGACGTTGCAGCTAAACTCACCAGATTAATGGCTCAGGTTGCAATATGGTTACAAGAGTGTTGCCTGCAACTAAATGTCTCTAAAACAATTAGCATGTTCTTTTGCAAAACCAATAGATCCACAAGTGACCCTCACATAATGGTTCAGGGTGAAAAAGTACAGGTTGTGAGTGAATTTAAATATCTTGGGGTGCTAATTGACTTGAACCTCTCCTTTAAGTCACATTTGAAAAAAATCAAGTTAAATATTTCAAATTTTCATACTATCAGAAATCACATGAGGCTGCCAAAATGTTTTTACATTCTATTATTTTCACTCATCTGAATTCTTGCTTGACAAGCTGGTCCCACGCCAACCACAGCACACTGAAACCACTCAAATCACTATACAAACAAGCCATAAAAACGTTAGATAAAAAAACTACGCTCTTCAATCACTGCTTAATTTAAAACAAAATTAAGCAGTGGGAAGACCTAATGAAATATGTAAACGTATGCTTGATATATAAAGTCACTCACAACCTAGCTCCACCGCCACTTGTTGCCTACATCAACAGAAGATCAGATACTGCTCAAGTCACAAGGGGATCCTCAAGAGGAGACTGTGTTATTCCGCTGCAGAAAAGTCCAGTTAGTCAGCCTGGTCCATCAGAGGGTCAAGAGAGTGGAATTCAATCCCAAACCACATCAGACAGTTAAACACATATACGTCTTTTACTAAGCAGCTAAAACACTGGATGGTCAATACATATACATGTCAGCACTAAAATTATTTATAATACATGTATTCTGTTTTGCAAAAGTCAACATATATGAATTTTACTTATTGTTTCCTCCTAGTTTACTACTGCTTTTATTGTTCTTAACAGCTGTGTCTGTCGAGGGCAGTGGACTACAGATGAAAAATAGCCTTTTGGCTAATTCTGGCTTTTTTAACCCATGTAAAATCATGCGTTTTATTAATTTGCACTTTATGAAAGTGTAATTGAAATTCAGGGTTCTGGCGTGACTGTAATTTCCCTGCTTGTGTGCACAAATGTACCTCTCTCTCATACACACAATATTCACATGAACAAAGAGACAGCATTTGCTGGGAGATATTTAAGACTGAATAATGTTAGTAAAAACAGGTTCCAAGTTCCAAGATTTATCTATATTTTCTAAACACATGGATGAGTGCAAGACGGAGAGATTCAGATTTTTTTCAAGTCTGTCTCTTTGAATAATACTCATATGCACATTTACAGATTTATTAGGCCATGCAGCTCAGCAAGGTGTCAAGTGAGACACAAACACATTTTTTTACATTGTAACTTAGATATACATTTCAATAGTCTAATTCAGGATGCTAATGCCTCATATCAGCTTCAGCTGAACTTTGTATTTTTGCATGGAAGAGACTTTCCAAAAAAGTTTGGAATATTTCACTGTAGATATGTGAATATTGTATTAAAATCTTAACCTGTCCTACATTTACTTATCTTTTGGTCGATTCAGTGCAGTGGAAATAAGCTGAAAACACCACACTGACCAATAATTCCCCCACACCACAGCATACGACCCAGATAAGGAGCAACATTATCATGATGTCGTATTTCCGGCAACCTGACGAATATGTTAGTCCATTATTCATTCTCTTTTTAATTCTGTTGTCCACATACTCCTGAGGGAAATATCTGGCTTATTAGCTGCTAAATGCTCCATTATGTTCACTAAATAGTCACTTACTTTGTCTGTCTGGCATTTGCTGCTGAGCAAGTATTGTACAGTGAGTTTTTTGATGAAAACAGCCTGCTCCATCTAAAAGTGACGCTGATGAGAGCAGTAAGACTGAAACAAACATTAAAGCTGGGGGCAAGAAAAGCAAAACAATGAGTTAAAAAAAAACACTCCATAGAGTTGACGGGGTAGCGCTGGTTGATAATTATCTAATTAGCAACATCTACTGTACATACAAATAGTAATTTGAAAATGTTGATTATTGCAACTTAAATGTATTCTACTTTGTACAGATACGACTTTTTTAATCCACATATTTTAGCTTTCCTTGCTACAGCTCCTTTTAACCCTCTACCAAGGGGCCTGGGCTCCTTGCCCCTGACCTAATACCACTTCCATCTCATATCATCACCAGCATGCTCTAATTGAAATAGCCTGAAATAGCCCGAGGACTGCCCCCCTGTGCGATCTATTCAGGAAGAGGTGAACGTCTACAACAACACAATAAGATGTACAGTGACAGGTCTTTAATCCTCACTCCTTGTCCTGTGAGAGTGACAGAAGACTAATTAAAATGTCTGAGACCACTGAGCTAATTAATGACAGAGATAAGGCCCCTCCAATGTTTTCATCCCGCAGGGACTCAGAGGCCTTTCAAACCAGTTTCAAGCTGTAATTTCAAAAGGAAAAAGACTTCTGGCAACATTTGTTTTTACATGGTTTACTGTTTATAGCCCCCTGACCTTGAATTAATTACTATTTTCAAAATGTGTATTTCCATTCATTCTCTATGTGTGTGTTTTGATTTATGAATTATTCAGATAGTGGGAGTGCCCTTTCATCATTTCAGTTGCATCAGAGCACACTGTAAATACAATGCTTTCTGAAGCTATCTTGTGATTGTAGTTCACAGCTATAAAGCCACAATTATGGCCAGAAAGTGGCAGCAATCATACATTAGGGTTTTAAAGTGTTCCACATCACACATACTAACTAAAGCAAAGGCTATGAAGCCTGGGGCTCAGGACCTCCTAAATGGGTGCTGAATCTGAAGGCTCACAAGATGATTACCAAGATGGGAAATTAGAAAACTGCTGCATTAATTCTGTTTATTGTTTCTGACTTTGTCTAGCTAAAAATGTTGGGAACACTGAACTAGAGTTCTGCTTTCTGCAGTGAGACGCTTTGTCCAGTGGAGGGCAGCAGTCTTACATCCAACCTTGTGAGTGCACTGGCATTTCCTGCATGAGTTCAGATGTTCATGGCTCAGGTGAGCACAAGACTCCACACATAGAGTGCTGTGAAATGTGCAGCATTTGTGCCATTTATTTTACATTGAAAATTGGAATCACCCATGGAAAATCTATAGGATGTCGCATATGAAGTAAACACATATGTGATTGTATCTCGATTTTATTGCATAAATATGTAACACAAAGCTTTACAATTCTGAAAGAGACATAAATATAATGCACAAACACAGCAATGAGGGGATTTCCGGTTGACATTTTGCTGGATGAGAATTCAGTATTGTTTAAACTGCAGAATGAAGACAAAAGACTGTTGTCTTGTGCCATTATATTCACCAACAAAGCCAGAACAGTCTGGAGAGAAACTGATAAACATTGTGGCAAACACCTTTTTAACCAAAAAATGTTGAAATGATTAAAAAATGAATTAAAAAAAAAACAGAGAGCAAGAAAATGCATGATGTAAGACAAGACAGAGAGCAGAAAACAGAAAGACAAAGTAGTAAATAAAACAAAACTGGGTGACAGAGATACTGTAGAGAATAGACACAGGGTCTTTCATCCAGCCCACAATGCCAGCCTTTCATGTGTGGAATTTGGCCATCATCAATAATACATACAGTTCTGTCCAGTTCAGTACAGTTGACTGCTGGGGGTTAAAGTTTAGGGTTGAGAGCAAGGGGGTAAGCGAGCATCCGGAAAGTGTACCTCCTATGGGGAGATTCTGAGGCTAACAAGCCATCACCTTCCGCTAGCGTTCCATTGACTCCCATTCATTTTGGCGTCACTTTGACAGTGAATAACTTTACATCTGAAGCGTTTAAAGACTATTTGTCCATTGTTTATTTCTGAAGAAACACAACAATGTATAAAAGGCTCCATTACCTTGTATCTTATGTTATGGCCCCATAGCAGGCCGTTTTTGTAAAAATAGGCTCACGACTGTGTCATAACCACACGACTTTCTGTCGCACAGTAGAAAAATTACCGTATAGTCAGGAGAAGCCCACAGGCAATCGGGGGGGGGACGTGGAGGCAT